>NW_012104198.1:548360-596553 GCF_000951045.1 Mandrillus leucophaeus | reverse complement strand
GAGAGAGAGAGAGAGAGAGAGAGAGAGAGAGAGAGAGAGAGAGAGAGAGGGAGAGAGAGAATGTACTGCCAGCATGGGGCAAAACCTGATTGTCAAGTGCTTTTCTGGGGCCTGTTCCAGATCACTGTCACTTACAGACTTAGACTAAAGTTCAGCCTTAAATTAGGGCTCCAACCTAGGGGATAGGAGATGGAAGGGCCCCACCTGGGAATTAACTCTCCCTGATCCTTAATTATTTTGGCTTTTACTAGTGGCTAGATGGGGAGAGGGATGTAACCTGAACCCTAATGCAGCTGAGAAGGGCTAAGAGCCAAAACCCTTTTTAAGCAGATACAGTATGTGCAAGGTCTGGACAGGTTTCAGAACACTGCACATTTCCTCAGCCAAAGGCATGGGAAAAACATGCAAATTACATCTTGAGCCCCTTACTTCTAGAAAAGGAGAGTATCACCCTCCCACCAGGGCTCATGCAACAGAGGGAAGTTAGCAAGCAGACGCTTGTGAAAACCAGAGCACTTGGGCAATTTTTTACACAAAAATCTCCCCAGCAGCTACAGATTCAAATCAATTTGAATTATAAATTACAAGCTATTTCATCCTGTCAGAGAGAGGAGCTAGGTAAAGGAACCCATGTGGTCATTAGCCTTTTAGCAAGAAGTGAGTTTAGTCTACAAGAAGGTAGGGAAGGAGTTAATTTAGACCAGGTTCCATAGCATAAGCATCTTTACAACATTCAGATTTTCAGTTCTTCACCATGTAGAAAACCAGGTGATGTTGCATAAAAGTGGCAACGGAAAGGCAATCCAAGAAGGATAAAGGGGATGTGGGGAGGACTGGATTGGTCCTAACATTGACAAGTCTATCTGCACATAAAAGGAATCTTTCCTGGGAATTTCATGTAAGTATAAAGGACAGCAGTGCCAGGGTTTGGGGTCAGATAACCACGCCAACTTGCAAAAGTCTCTTAATAATAAAGCAATATTTCCCAACAACATTTGCAACAAATGAATTTGTGAAGTAGATCCCTATTTACCCTTTATTTTAGTGTGGTTAAGACACCACTGTAGGCAATGAAATCACTCTTGAAAGCTTAACAATGCTTTTAAAAAGTCAAATTTAAGAACCAGTACTACTGTAGAACATTAACAATGATATCTATGGATTAATAATACTACACTATGGGGAGAGTATAAAACTGCTAACAATAAGAATGCAATACAGACTTGAAACTAGTGCTTTGAGGTTTGCCTTACCAAGCCACCACATTTTGGTTTTCATATAGAGAAAACCGTCCTTAAACATCTTGGCAAGTTAACTGATGTTTTTTAACAGCCCCAAACCATTTTAACATTCCAGTCTGAAGTTTGGCCTTTTGACAGCTTCTTCTATTTTGTTTGTTTGTTTGCTATTTGGACTTTCATATCACTTCAAGTTCTAAGTTATACAAAATGAACTTCAGCCAGTAACACCTCAGTTGACAAGGCATCCCACAGATTGGAGGAGATAGCGAGACAAAGCTATGGCCAGGAAAGCCCATTAAATAACAATGCAGGTCTGTTCTACTATCTTTGGGGCATAAGATTGTCTGGCAGTTAACTTGTTTCCACAACAACCAGTAGATTAGTAAATTGTCTGTGTTGATCATTATGTTCCTAAAATAATGTTTTGTTGTTTTAACTGATCAGTGGCCTTAAATAAACATGTTCCCCAACTGCCTAGGGACTTCTTGATTGGCCTACAGACACCTCAGTCTCAGAAGATCCAAAACCGAACTAAACCTGATTGGTCTTCCCAATTCCCGTCATCTCTCAGAGCCTTCTAGATTTTAAATATTAGATTAATCCCTGACTCCTACCTCTTCTTCATTTCTTCAATGGTATTCATTATCACTAACCTCTGGCAACTCACTAATGTATGACAAGTCAGCAAATTGCCAAGATGGCTGATTCCTTCAAAATGCCCTTACCTATCTATTGTTCAGTTCAGGTCTTTCCTCATGGAAGCAATTATGTGACTGGTACTGTGCTAAGTGCTTTATTCTTCTGAGATCAGATGAGATCGGGCACGTTCAAGGTGGTATGACCATAGACTAGGTGCCTTATTCTTAATACACTGATTATCCAAACAACAAAATGGCTACCTACTTCCAACTTGCATCCATTCTATAGCCCAGTTTTCTGGGGTATCCAGAATACCTGGCTCAAATCCACTCACCTTTATATCCCATTACTCTGCAAGAATCAAGAAGATCTCCACTGACTCACTTATGTAGCCATCCACACAAGCAATATGACATTGGGCAAGTTACTTAATCTTTCTTCAATTTCCTCATGTGTAAAATGGAGTTAATAAATTAGCTAACATGGTAAAACCCCATCTCTACTAAAAATACAAAAATTATCCGGGTGTGGTGGCACGTGCCTGTAGTCCCAGCTACTCGGGAGGCTGAGGTAGGAGAATCGCTTGAACCCGGGAGGCGGAGGTTGCAGTGAGCCGAGATCACGCCACTGCACTCCAGCCTGGCAACAGAGTGAGACTCTGTCTCAAAAATAAAATAAAATAAAATAAAAATAAAGGAAAATAAAATACAATAAAATAAAAGAGCTAATATGTGTTAAGTTAGAAAACTAGTGCCCAGAATATGTACTATAAAGTATTTGTTAGAAAACAAATAAAAATGACATCTATGGAGCTCTGTGCTAGTTTCACTGGCCATAGGAAGGCTCAGCTCCTAGAACAGGGACTCAATAAAATTTAATTAATGAATTAATCAGTGGATAAATGAACAAACACTACATGCTCTGCCCTTATTCTGTTAGTCAAGATACTGTGGAGTGAACAAACTGGTCTCAGTCTTCTGTCTGTGTCTTTAGGACATGCAGGGCTTGTACTAACTGGAATCAATGTCCTTCTTCCTCCCAGGCCTACCTACCTAAATCCTGTATTATCCCTCAAGGCCTAGCTCCAATTCTTCCTTTTTCCACAAAACACCCAGCTACATCAGCCCACAATGAACTATCTTCCCACTGAATAAATGCTGCTCTTAGATCCTACCCCACAGTTTCAGTACTTAAAGCTTTTTGTTTCCTGGGCTTGTGGTAATGCAGCTCTTCAACAAAACTGTCATCTCTTTTGAGAATCCAGGGACCAGGTATTCTATGGTGGCTAACTCTTGTATTCTCTAGTTTAGGGTTAGGCACTTTACAAAGTGCTCAACAAATCTGTGTTGACTGGTTGGTTGGTTAGTTGAACAGTTGATTGATTGATTGATTGATTGATTGGAGTCCTAATTGAGAACTCTTAGGATGTTAGCCTTTCAAAGTGCTGGCTGTTCAGACATTAGCAGAAATCATGTCTGGTCTTCCAACTTCTCGCAGTAGCAGACATTACACTAAAGGTGCCCTGCCTTTTCACACAACTCCCAATGATTAGGTAACTTCATACACTTCAATTTTTAGGCTCAAAATTTTCTTAAGAGAATTCCTGTTTAATAAGGGACACCTGTGGAATGCGCTTGCTTGCTTTCTTAAATCACATATACTGCTAATAATAGTATGAAATACATGATAAAATGAATCTCCCTACTGGACAACAGTGCAGGTTGTATTACTCTCATTTTGCAAATATGGCAATTGAGATACAGAGAGGAAAATGACTTCCCAGGGTCACACAAATGATGAGTGGCAGAGTTAGGACTAAACTTTAGGCTTTCTGAATACTGACCCAGTCCCCTTACCCTGATTTGAGATTTAAAACAAAACAAAGACCTTTCTTTGACCCTGACCTCTGAGGAGCAGATACTCATAATATTATCAGTTTCTGCATCAAATTTCATTTCCCTTATTTCCCTCCCTCCCTCCCCCAACCCCTCATTCTTATCCAGTTCTCTTTTATTTCTCTGTCTTTCACCTGTGTAAACACGCTATTTTAGAAAGACCATGGGATTTGAAGTTGAACAGAAGTAAATTTGAATGTCAGCTGTCCCACTTACTATATGACTTAGAGTCTTTTACTTAACTTCTCCTGAGCCTCAGTTCTTCATCTGCACAATGGAAACACTAACATCTGGCCTCAAAAAGTCACTGTAAAAGTTAAATGAAAATACATGTAAAACACCTAGAAAATAGCAGTATTTGCTATACAGCGGTCCACTACCTCTGCGATCCCACCATGTCTAGGCTTTGACCACCTTTGGGTTCAAGAGGTTGCTGAACTCAGTGAGGCACAGCCACACAACTGAAGTATCCAGATCCTTGCCTGGTCTACTTTTGCTTGTTGTCTTGATCCTTCCTGACTGCCAATTTAAATTAATACAGAGCTCCAAACTCTGTCAAGTCCTCTAAAGAATGTGAGAGTCAAGCCTGCTACTTACCCCCTGAAGCTTCAAGATGTCATCACTCACACTCTCAGTCAGAGTAAGATGCCATCCAAAGCCGCCTACCTGTAGAAGTTTTCAGGGTGGCTTTTACTTATATCAAACACAAACAAAAAGAAATGGAAAACAGCAAGGCGGCCCAACAAAGACAAGGCTTTAGCTTGTCATCCTCTCATAAGTAAAGATGGGGCTACAGCCATGAGACTCTAACTCCTTTCCAGAATAACTAGTCAAACCAGCTTTACTTCTAGCTCTACCTCATCTCACCTCCAACCCCTTCCCCCAAAAGAAAAATCAGTTTCTTATGGACCGTGAAAGGCAGTATAGGAGAACCATTGAAAACTTCCCTGCCAGAGGCTCAGGAAGAAAGAGAGAAGACCATACAGCTAGGAAACTGTTGAGTGGCATTAGGGTGGGGGACAGAAGACACCACAAAGGGGCTGTTCGTAACTGGGTTAACCCTTGATCCTGTCAAATTAGTCCCACCTCCCGCATTCCTCACAGATGTAACATTAAAAGACTTGAGTGAAAGTTAACAGACCATGTCCTCCCTGAGAACATACCAGGAAACAGCCACTTCTAGAAAGATAGGAAGTAGGAGTGTGGAGAAAAGCAATGCACTCCAAGAGCTGCCTGCTGTCAGTCAGCCTTCACACTTCCACAGCCTAGACCAAGTAAGGATCCTGGGGTCCTTAGCAACCCTTCAGTAAAGCAAGAACTTGTCCCATGGAGGGTATGAGAAGAAATAGGAGGGTGTGGCGAGCCAGAATAACATGCCATGATTGTTCAGCAAGTTGATAGAAGAATATAAAGAAAGTGACAAAGATCCTGTCCATCACTGAAAAAGAATAGAGAGAGATGCAGTGTGAGGAAATTTCCCTCTGATTCTGTCATGATTTGCTGAGTGTTTTCAAACCTATCAACCTCAACTCAGTGAGCTTCTCTCTCCCTCCTCCCTACCCCCACCACGGGAAGCATGGCTGAGCCAAGAGGGAAAAAGCTGGTACAGCAGACTAGAAGGGCTCACTGTGACCAAAAAAGAAAAAAGTTGGGTTTTGGACAGAGGGCAGGGCAGTCAATGAATGAACAAAGGGGCAATGGCACTTGAATGAGACAGTCCAAAATGTAGGCCTCAAGTAACTGGTGCTCTTGGGTGGGGGATGGGAACCAAAGACTTGACATAAAAGAAGGACAGCCTAGATGCATGGAAAATGTGTCTCTGTTGCTACTAGGCAGTACTTGTGTTGTGATATGGTACAGTCAGAGACTCACAGTGAAAGAGGAGGAAGTGGAAGTGAAGTCAAAGGGGAGAGGTTAGAGTTCACTTTGAGAGATCAAGTCATCTTGACTTTTGCAACTTTAGTGCCTGGTCAGGATGGCTATCTGACCAAGTAAACATGCCAGTGTGATGTGAGGAAGAATGGATCATCTGTTGCAACACTAATGCATAAGACAATTTTTCCACTTGGCTTATTTATACTGGATGGGGCAAAGAGGTATAAGGAAACAAACCTCTACCCCTTCCCAGTCCTTGGAACACAATCTTTAGCCAGAAAAAATAGTAACTCAACTTACTCATTAATGATTTTATTGAATTATGTGTGAAGGGAGTATTTCAGGGAGCACCAGGAGACACAAATTTTGGCTTCATAGAAGCTGAGTGAAAGTGATCCTGATACTGACATAACCAATACAAAAAGGTTACTTGCTGATTACAAGATAACTCTCAGAGTAACCCGGAATTCAGTTTCAGAGGGAAATGTAACCATGTACATACATCTGGTCCCAGCATCAAAGGTATGAACACCTTGGGCACTAACGGTAGTAGAATCCCAAACTCCCCCAGAACTGTGTAACAGAGCTATCTAGAGCACTTTTTGTTCCTAACTAATGAATGCATTGTTTCCCAAGAATACCTTCTATAAATAAGCAGCTTGGAGCTTTGAATTCTATTTCCTGTAGATAGGACATTATAAATGATGGTTAGGTTGTGTAATTTAATCAATGATACACTATGGATTAAATAGGCTTCTCCAGAACTGTTCTGAACGTAACCATTATAAATAACATTGTGTCAGTGAAGACATGTTTCCTAGACCTCTACACTCTCTTCCTTAGACTCCTTACCCTTCAGTAATAATATAGATTAAGTCCCACTCCAATCCACTCCCTGATCAAGGCTTTAGTAGTAAGGAAAGGTATTTTTCCAGCTCAGATGACAACTGGTAAATGTGGGCAGATGGGGAGAAAGAGGCTGTGGATGCAAGACCTCCAGCAGGAATCACTCGTGTGTGTATTCCAGGTACAGACAGAAGAACCCAGAGCTGAAGGATGGCAGCAACAGCAGGGGCTTTTCCAATCAGTGTCAGTGGCAGTATGCAGGGAAATAGGTATCTGACAGTGGATAGGGACAGAGACTGCTGTCTCTATATTCCTACATAGGGGCTCTGTAAATTGAAGAGTGTATGGTACATATGGTTAGCATCTTCCATCTTAGAGACAACTATTCTTTCCAGAAGGGGAAGAAATTTAAGTTCAGAGAGGTAAAAAGGAAATAAAAAAGATCTGGAATTCTGACTTTGACACTATTCATTGAATGCCATTTCCTTCTTCTATTACACAAATTCCTTCTCTGTAACTTAATAATCTCTTTGTTTAAACATATATGTTCCTTGAAGTCAGGGCTTATGTCTTCTCTCTCATCTCCCCTACAATGCCTTTACCAAGGCTGGCCAGGGCTAGGGGCAGAGGCAATTATAAATAAATAGTAGGACATGAAATGTGTCCCTTCCAAATCTATTATGTGGCTGTCCCAGATGCCTTCATAGAGACCTTAGGCAGGTATGGCTTAATAGCAGCACAACTACTTCCACTAAAACATTTTGACACGGGGCCTTGGTATGACATGGCCACCAGAAACAGCCAAAGTGATCTTCAGCTGTATTTTTTTTAAAAGAATGTTCATACTCATCTGTGGTCAGATTCTCCTCAGTTACACTATTCAGCTGTGGGATCCATAACTTAAGAGGAACATGGACAAGCTGAAGTGCATCATGAGTGCGAGGAGGAAACAGGAGGAGGGGCTGGAACCTACATCCCATAAGGAACAGCTGAAAGAGCAAGGGCTCTCCTAGAAAAGTGAAACAAGATGATATAATAGTTGCCTTCAGATATCCCAAGGGCTGTCCCAAGACAGAGGAAGCACCCTTGTTCTGTGTGATGCTATCCAGAGGATATAGCTAGGACCCATGGATGATAGCTAAAAGGAAAATGATTGCAGCTTAACAAAGGAAAAGCTGTCCACAGTCAAAACTTTTCAACAACGGAATGGATAGGCTTAGAAGGGAATGAACTCCCCTGTGACTACTGTAGAACAAGCCCAGGGACACTGCACAGGAGGCTCATGAAATGGTTAAGATTAGACTAGGTGACTTCTAAAAGGCTGTCCTCACTCTGAGATTCCTTGACTCCAGGTCTCTATCAAGAACAGAATTAGTCTGGGAGCCCTGAGTTAAGTCTCCCCTTGGTGCTTGAGGGGTAGAGGAGCAGGCAGTGAGAGCAGCTCTTCCCATAATCCCTGCTGTTCTTCATTAACTTTTCTCAGATGGGTCAGCATCTTTTTTTCCCCTAGTTCTAAAGAAGCCTAGCTATAAAAGCCATGATGTTCCCTCCAGATAATCATCCATAACCTCCAATCTCAAGTCTGAGTCTCTCTTTTTTCTTTAAAGAAATTCCTGGGGAGGGGGTTGAGGAGGGCAAGGAGGGAAATCATTTTAATTTTTTTAAAGGACAATGTTCAAGTGTCTTCCAGCTGGAGTTGAATTATTTTCTTTGTGTGAGGTTTTGGAGAGGGAAAATCCTCTAATAGGCTTGACCTTTTTTAACTTCAGCAAGCATACATGTGGCTCTCAATGGGGTACCAGGTGTATTATGAAAACTCAGCAGGGCCAAAAGTAGTATCGACTCAAAGCTCAGCCAAGGGTTATCAGCTATACCACCCATCCTTCTTGCTCCACCTCCCTCCAACCTTTTTTGTATCTCTCTGATGGATTTCTAATCCATGCCTCAAAATGCCCTCTACTTTCTGGGACAGGGCAGCAGCTGGGAAACTGAGGTAGTGGACATCTTTGGTGATTCTAGAGGCAGAAATGAGGAGGGAATTCATGTAGGTAACCAGGCTGAGCTAAGCTCCAAAGACGCATACCCTACAAAGGTCCCTTGTGAGTGCCAGGCACTGGTCTGTAACACAGCTCAAAAGATTTCACAGGAACTCTCATTGTTCATATAATACCACCTCTGCACCCAACAAGAATTCAAAATCACAGCTACATTTACTTCCAGCCACAAGACAACCTCAATCTGAGTTTATCCAGATCCTCTTGAAGTCTCAACTGCCTCTCTGTGTGCTTCTAGAAATAAGGTCAGACTAGGAATGGGATACAGACTAAAACAACTTAATGAGCACATCCTGCCACTGTCCTAGGCTAAGGACAGCAAACAGTATTAGAGTTTGCCTAATTCATTGTCACATCATCTGTGATAATAGAGATGGGGCAGTTAAGCCTAGCCTCCACTCTGCAAATAGCGATTTGGGTCTAGAGAGGGTAAAATTATAAAGCAATATCAGAGCACATCAAGTGGACGGGGGTGAAGCTTCTTTCTCCTCCAGGCTACTCCCCTATCCCACCCTGTTTTGTTCCAGGGCAGTAACTAGCCCCCCTTGCTTCACTATGCCAGATAGAAACATCTACCATAAATGAGCCAAGGAAAGGGAAAATATGTAGCATGAGCCTACATATCATCAGACACATCTAATTATCCCCATTCCATCCAGACAGTACTCCTGGGTCAATGAGGTACTGTAACATGTTAACCAAAGGAATCAATAATGCCAATGTCATGGACCCTATTCCTTTAGCAGTCATGTATCTTTTACTTGTTACCATGATCTCACTCGAAACACCACAATATAGGGAAGCATCATAAACTATCCCCTATTATTTAGGATAATCAATAGCATTTTATTTTTTAGAGGTGGGGTCACACTATGTTGCCCAATTATGGTACACTACAGCCTGGAATTCCTCCTACAGGGATTCCTCCTACCTAAGCCTCCTGAGTAGCTGGGACTACAGGTGCAAGACACCACATCCAGCAACAGTATTAAAAAAATTTATCTTTCTTTGCCACTTGATTGTCAGGGAGAGACTATACAAGTGTCCATAAATCAGGCAGTTGAATTCCCCATATTCAAGGAAATCATAGGAACCAGCAGGAATTGATGATTTTCCCAACTTGATCATTTCCTGGTCCAAAGGGTCTCCCATGACAACTATGAACTAGACTTTCACACTGCATGCCCTCTTCTCCCACTAATTACTACTTTTTCAAATTCCCCCACTCCCCAGATATCTCCACTTATGCCACAAGATATCTCTGAGCATGTATGCCACACCATCCCTGATGCAAACCGTTTCTGTGTTTTGTTTTTTTTTTCTGCAAAGGAGGTTCTCTGCCATTTTCCACCATGGTTCCTGCACCTTAACTCTGTCTCTCCCTGACCTGAGATCATCACAAGTGATTTGGAGTCATCAAAACAGTCCTTTCCTACTCTGAACCCAGACTCCATCAGAGTGTACCTACAACCCAGTCCTCACTTAGTGTGGAATTACAGGCTGGCATGGAAAGGGACACTGCATTAGCAGGCTAATAAGATGAGATACATCCCTGAAAGTTATTGCCCTGTACTCCTTCACAAACCACAGTACTAGCAGAGGAATTGGAAACTCTCTTAGTAGGACTGCCATTGACTCTCCATATGATAGACATAGGTAAGCCACTGAATACATCAGTCTCAGTTTTTACATCAGTTTCTCCACAATCTTTCCTGACTGCCTCACAGTGTGGCTGCAAGAGTAATGAAATAAAGGATGAGGAAGCACATTGTAAATAGTAACACTGTATGCAAATGAAGCAAAGTTTCATTTTCCTCACTCTGCAGCAACACTTCTGAGAAGAGAGCCAGAGCCAGCATAAAAGATTGGCTATTCGGTCAGGCGCGTGGTGGCTCATGCCTGTAATCCCAGCACTTTGGGAGGCTGAGGTGGGCAGATTGCTTGAAGGAGTTCGAGACCAGCCTGGACAACATTGTGAAACCCCGTCTCTACCAAAAATACAAAAAATTAGCCAAGCGTGGTGGCGTGTGCCTGTAGTCCCAGCTACTTGGGAGGCCGAGGTGGGAGGACTGCTTGAGCCTGGGAGGCACAGGTTGCAGTGAGCCGAGCTGGCACCATTGTACTCCAGCCTGAGCCACAGAGTGAGACCCTGTCTCAAAAACAAACAAACAAAAAAATGGCTACTAGATTGTCATAGTATCATTTAAAGACCACCCACTTGAATGTCACTTTAGACATGGGGATGCCTAGACCCAGGTAGGGCAAGTGATATACCTAGGATTCCAGAAATAGAGAGTGGCAGAAAAAGGATTAGAACCCAAGTTTTTAATCTGCTAACCTAATTATCTTTCTATTCCCTTCCACCCATCCCAATCAGTGTGTACAGACTAAGAAGGCTGTTTTCAAGGAGAAAGATATTTTGTTCTGAATCATAAAAGGAAATAAAATTAAGGTTGAAAAATGAAGAGGGAATTAATGAAATATGCCAAAACAGTGTCTTGTCAAGAAAAACACAATACAGGCAATCATTGTGCTTAAAAAATACTATGGTCCCTTTTTATACTGTTGAGGCCAACCCAGTTATAACTGACTTTTACTGTTATGCAGCCATAAAAAAGGATGAGTTTGTGTCCTTTGTAGGGACATGGATGCAGCTGGAAACCATCATTCTTAGCAAACTATTGCAAGAACAGAAAACCAAACACTGCATGTTCTCACTCATAGGTGGGAACTGAACAATGAGATCACTTGGACTCGGGAAGGGGAACATCACACACCGGGGCCTATCATGGGGAGGGGGGAGGGGGGAGGGATTGCATTGGGAGTTATACCTGATGTAAATGACGAGTTGATGGGTGCTGACGAGTTGATGGGTGCAGCACACCAACATGGCACAAGTATAGATATGTAACAAACCTGCACGTTATCCACATGTACCCTAGAACGTAAAGTATAATTTAAAAAAAAAGAAGGAAAAAAAAAAGAACTAGGCTATTTAGGAGGAATGGGAGAAATAATTTTACCCCTTGCATATCTAAATGCATGTCATAATAAGCCTTCATATAATAGGGGTCAACTGTACATTCAGTGGAAAGGGAATCATTAGAAGGCACCCTGCCTCTCAACACACGGAGCACTTCCTCTACAGCTTGGCCAAGGAAACCCTCATCTACCCTCAAATAATCCCCCAGCCAGACCACAAATTGCTGGCTGCCCCATACTTAGTAACACCCCCTGCCATGCTCTCACTGGCTCACAAAATAATCCAGGACCACAGCAGCAAGCACTCTCTGGGGTATTTCTCAAGATGGGTCAGCTCTGGGCAGAGCTGAAAAGTGACCTCTCCAAGGCAGGTTGTCTAGGCAGACTGTGGAAATTTTGTGGGCGGTGTGAGGAGAAAAAGAAAGGGAGGAACTGCCAGACCATAGAGGGCTGCATATCCCATTGTGACCTTGGTGGAAAGAGAGGGGAGAGGAGGAGCTTGATTAGAAGAAATTCCTGAAGGCCAGGATTCCCCTCACCAAAGGAGTTGAGTGTTTTTGTTTTTTAAAAAAAAAAAAAAAAAAAAAAAAAAATTCTTTAGTTGCATGTAAACTATTGATTGGCTATATATTTTTTAAAATCATAAATTTCTTCCAGAATTTCACGATATGTTTCACCATTATAGTTCCTGGCTTGTAAAAAAAAAAAAAAAAAAAAAAAAAGCACATAATTTTCTCCAGAGAACACTGGAGGGAGACTGCCTCAGGAGGGGTTGTGACGGTGGATGACAAAGGCATCTCAGGCTAGTTAAAGTACATGACAAGTATGGGGGAAAGGGTGCTATATGAAGATCTGAGCTAGTTTGGGGAGGCTAATGATCACAGGGGTCCCTGCCAGCCCCCCAAAATGTTGCCTCAGCATACCTCAGACTCCTCAATCTGATTGGTACACCCATGGCAACACTCCAGGGTTCCTAAGAGTGTGGGCCCCAAGGCCTGAAGGATCCCATACACTGGAAGTCAACCAGCGGCTCCAATGCAAGGCGAATGCCGCAAAATGCCGCACAGGTTATTGTGGGTGTGTGTTGCGGGATACATTTGCTGAATCCTCTGCTGAGATGTGACCAATGTTGAACCCCACCCCCACCCCCCCCGCAAAAAAAAAAAAAAAAAAAAGTGATATTTGTTCCCTGCTGAAAAGACACATCTTTCTATCTCCAGCCTGAACCCACATCTACAACTTCAATTGCCATTTAAGCGGGTTGGAAGGGGGAGGGCTTTTCGGATTTGAGGATTTAAGAGAAACAACAACAAAAAAGTGGAATAAAGTTCGTGAAGTCCGTTCACTTGGCAATGTGGCACCTCAAGGTGAGTCGTCCCACAAGTCACTCTTCCTGGTAACAGCTCCAGCTGCCCCTTCCCCTCGCCCTCACCCCTACGGGGGAGGCTCGCTTTGGGGGTTCTGGAGCACTCAGGAGAGCTCCTCTCTCCTGTCCTCAGCTGCAACTTGGTTTCCAGCAGATCACAGACTCCTAAAACAAACAAACCCTGGCGGCGGCGGCGGCGGCGGCGGCGGTGGCGGCGGCGGCGGCGGCAGCAGCAGCAGCAGCAGCTCCAGCACAGCTGCGCTCCATGGCGCAAAAGTTTCCTCCACACTTCTCAACGTGCAGGAAATCTCGCCGGCGCTGGGGCAGGACTCTGGAGGGAGGGAGAGGCCGAGCCGAACCGGCGGCAACAACGCCCCAAGAGCTGAATGGCTCTGTGCGCGTCGGCCGTGGGAAGTGAGGCTGGCAAAAGCCACCAGTGCCTCATCTCCGTTCCCACACCGGCCCCTAGCCCTGCAACCTGCCTGGGAGGGACGGCCCGCCCGTCGATGGAGGGGCCAACACTGCCAAGAGAGCTGCCAAGCCGCGATGACTGTCCCTTCAGTCCTTCACTGTCCCGTAGGGACGCAGGGGCCTCCAAGGATAAATCCCCAACGGCCTCCACTTCCTCCAGCCCAAACTGAGGGGAGTAGCCGCCCCGACGTGGGGGAGCAAGGTCTGCCCCAGCGCCCTCGCGAGTGTGTCTGCGCGCAAGGCTCTAGCTGGGGGCTAGTTGTGCTCCCAGCTTGTGTTCCAGCCACCCTTAGGGGATGTCTGCACCTGGACTGGTGGCAAGACCCCTCCGTGCCGTTCAGAGGGGCTTTCGCTCCTAGCCCTAACTAAGTTTCAAAGTTGGCCTGAGGGCCCCGTTCAGCGGCAGCCTTCGCACCCGCTTGTCCATTCAAAGTTGGGCGCCGTTAGGACAGGAGCCGCCAGTTCTTACCTTAGACACTGTGAGCGGCTCGCAGTGTTCCAGACCCCCCTTAAGGGTGAAGCCCCAGGGTGCCCCCCCTTGCAGCTGCACAGGGACGTACTGGAAGGACCCAGGCCGGTTCTCCATCCTCGGCTGGGCTCAGGCGCCGCCGGGCTCCTTTTCCGAGGGGGCTACGTTGCCTCCGCCCCCAGCAGCTCCGCCACCATCGCCCTCCAGCTCTACGCCACCCCGCACCGCCCTGCTCCGCCTACTCTCCCGGCTGGAGACGCTCAGGCAGCGAGCGAGCGCAAGGAGGAAATGACACGGAGCTGGAGAAAGGGGGAGAGAGGGGGGAAAAGGAGAAGGGAAAAAAAGAAAAGAAAAGAAAGAAGGAGAGGCGGAGGGATAGCGCGTAATGGACAAGAAAACGGAGCAATGGGGAGGGGCAGTCACTGGGACCTCGCCTATAGGATCGCTGGGGAGTGGGAGCGAGGCGAGGCCTCACATCAATTGTTACATTGTTTCATTCAAGCAGGGCCCCTCTTTGGTCCTCCTCTTTACTGCCGGGTTCCCCGCCCCTCCAGCCAGTCCAGGCGAGGGGAGGTGAAAGTCGTTAGTGTGGACGGCCCGCGTGGCTGAGTGGGCTGAAACGCTGGTTTCCTGATTAGCGCGTTCATGTTTCTCTGACTGCCTTTTTCTTCTGAAGGTCCCGAGAACGGAGATCTGGGAGGGTTAAAAGGCTGCTAATTTGTGGACCTTGCCTAGAGGGGTGGAAAGTAAAGCAAGCAGGCCAGGGGACACAGTGAGGCTGTGTGTGTAGGCTGCTCTGTGTGTGTAGGCTGCTCTGTGTGTACGCGCTAGGTGTGTGGGGTCATTATGAAACTTTGCCCCAGAGCATAGTTTAAATAAAGAAGCACTTTGAGGATGCCCCCTGCTCGGGCTTCCCCGCACCCTGGCTCAGTGTTGGCGTCTATGGGTAGCACTGTGCTTGTGTATGTTCCAGTCATCTGGAGTTCCTGGCACGGCCTTGCACTTGCCCCACTGAGATGAGCAAGCCAGCAATCAGCAAACTTTATGACTAGCAGTATTGTCTCTAAACAAACCTACAGGAAAGAGCATCCATTGATAAGCTGGCCAATTAATAATGTTGTGCCTTCGGGAAGAATCAGCTTTTAGACTGGGTCCAGAACATCTCTGCACATCTGTTCGAGCTTGACCTTGTAGTTTCTGAGCTGGACTTTTATAACAGACCAAACAGCCACAATAATAGTCCTGAAAAGCGAGTTTGTTACTGAATCTTGTGCTGATTTCTCTGCCTTCACTTGGACAGGTTATCGTCTCTCTTTGAGGTGTTTTCTCTGAAGCCACATGCGGGCAGTGAATTTTTAAAGGGCCTCTCACTAGCGGAGAAAGTGTTGACAACTCAGTTGTGACTCAACAGGATGTTCCCACTCTGTCTCGCCTGTTCAGTCTCTTCCCCTGTTCTTGTGCAGCTTCTTCTTCATGGCCAACAAACACGCTGCGGCCCCTTCCTTCACAGCCAGCTTTCTGCGGTCAAGGTTTCCACTCTCTACTTCTACTTCCTCACCTGTCACTGCCTCTTCAACACACTGCAGCCTGCGGTGTGCTGCAGCATGCCACTGAAATGTCTCTCAAAGTCACCCCCCTGCATCAATCCTTTTTTCTCAGCCCCCCCTGGACTGTCTGCATATTACCCTGACTTTTCTTTAATAAAATGGCAATTTAGCTGTTTATAGCCTGCCTTTTTAAAGTCCTTAGAGATGATTCACATGGGAAACCATCCTCGATCTTTTAGGCTTTTATACCTACAAAGACCGTCTTGATCATGTTTATTGTTTTATATTTTCCTTACTTGAAAGCAGAACATTTGATAAAATGGCAACTCAACTTGTTGATTCTTACTTGTGTTAACCTATGTTATAACATTCATTTGCCCTGCCCCACCTTGAAACTAAGCATTTTTTTCTTTTTTGGATAATATTTCCATGTCACTTGGTAGAACCCAGCGTGTTTCAGTCCCAGCATATCTGTAAAGTTCAGTTCACAGGATATATAGTCATCACTCAAGGACTATTAGAATTATGTGTCTAGACTAGAGGAAAGACATTTGGAAGCAGTAGACACACATCTGAGCCCTGGTCTTGTCACTAACTAGATGGGTGACCTTGGGCAAATCACTGAGCTAACTCTTTTCAGTCTCCTGTTCTTCCTCTGTAAACTTTAGCTAATAAGCCCTGACTTTCCTACCTCCCAGGCCTGTTGAGAGACTAAGATGAAATAATACATATGAAAACACTTTGGTAAGGAAAAAGTAAAAATCATCTCGCAACCTTATTATGAAAGCAAGCACTGAGCTAGCCTTTAACTAATCTATTTTCATTCCAAGCCTTACTCTACAATGATGTCTTGTTGCACTCTTCAGTTTATCCTTTTCATCATTACAGCAGAACATAAATTACCTAGCCCCTTGTACAAACAGTGCATAAGTAGTAGATATTTTGAACATAAGGTGACTAGATTATCTTGCTTCTTTATTGATAAAAATCAGTGCTGCTAGCAGGCATCTCATTCTTCTTTGGAAGTATACAGTTAGTGGGAGCATGATTGCATAGTGGAAAGGGTACAGGGTAGAACTTGAGATGCCTAGATTCTAAGCTAGTTCTGCCATTAATTCACTGGCAATATTAAGGATGTCACCCTCTCTGTAAATTGAAGGAGTTGAGCGACTTGATTTCTTAAGTTCCTCTACAGTTTGCAAATTCTGTGACTACTTCCTGGCAAGTGCCTAAACGTAGTATATGTGCAAACAAACTCTTGATGATAGAGTTGAACCAAGTAAAAATAAAGCAATGGAGAACATTTGAGGGGTATATTACTCTGTGTGTGTGTGTGTGTGTGTGTGTGTGTGTGTGTGTGTGTGTGAAGTGTGCATGCACATGCTGGAGCCATCAGACAGATGATAAATTCATTCTAAAGTATGTTAAATTGCCTGTGGGGAAAAGGTGGAAAGTCCACTAGGCTGGTAGAAATAGGAAACTGCATATCAAGGAAGGGGTGGTGATTGATAATACACATTTGAATGATAACTGAAGCCATTATTTGTGGTATATAATCTCACCCAGAGAAATTAGAATCTCACCCAGAAAGTAGAATCCTGGATTATGCTAATATTTAAAATATTATGCTAATATTCAAAAGTCAGGAAGGATAACAAAAGACCCACAAAGGAGTAGACCCAGGAGGTGGGCAAAAGGCCAACCAGGGACAGATAAATTAAAACCAGGCTAGGTACTTCCACCTCATTAAACATTCCTCTCAGGAGTCTTGTATTCATTCAAAATCTATTGACAAGTTTACATTTTTAGAAGAAGGAAGACTGAAATAGGAGTCCTTCTCTGAACTTTTTTAAAAAAAACTTCCTTGGCTGAATCTTTTTGAAAAACTCAAATTTGAATACAATTTTCCTCATCACAGTGCCTCTAGCTTTTTTGCTGTCGTTATCAGTTTTTTTTAATTTTTATTTTTTGCTCCCCAGTGGGATCTAATCCAGCTCCTTTTTGAATGAGGAGCCTTTTGAGATTCTATAGAACCTTATGCACTCTCTCCCCCTGAAAGCTACACATGTTCACTCAATGCTGTATATAGTTTGGGCTGAGACGTATAGACCCTAGCTTCAGAATCCTTGCTCTAGGCTTGGCGTGGTGACTCACGCCTGTAATCCCAGCACTTTGGGAGGCCGAGGCGGATGGATCACCTGAGGTCAGGAAAAAAAAATACAGAAATTAGCCAGGTGTGGTGGCATGTGCCTGTACTTCCAGCTACTTGGGGAGGCTGAGGCAGGAGAATCACTTGAACCTGGGAGGTGGAGGTTGCAGTGAGCTGAGATTGCGCCACTGCACTCCAGCCTGGGCAACAGAGTGACACTCCATCTGAAAAACAAAAACAAAAATATCCTTGCTCTAGAAAAAGACAAGATTTGTTCTTTTTGTGTGTGTGGTAAAAGCAAAAAACAAAACAAAAAACAGAACAAAAAACCACACATATCATGAAGTCTACTCTCGTACCAAATTTTTAATTGTACAGAACACTATTTATAACTTTATGTACATTGTTGTACAGCAGATCTCTAGAATTTCTTCGTATTGCATAATTTAATCTATATAAATTGAACAAGAACTCTCGCCTCATACCCAGCCTGTGGCGACCACCATCCTACCTTCTGCTTCTATGAGTTTGACTATTTTAGATACCTCATATAAGTGAAATCATGTAGTATTTGTCTTTCTGTGACTGCCTTATTTCACTTAACATAATGTCCTCCAGGTTTATGCATGTTATCTCGTATGACAGGATTTCCTCTTTTTTAAAGGCTGAATAATATTCAATTTCATATAAAAATACACATTTTTTCTTTATTCATTCATCTGTCAATGAGCACTTCTTCCAGCTTTATTGAGGTATATTTGAAAAATAAAATTGTATATTTTTAAGGTGTACAATATAATGATTTATATTTGCATACATTGTAAAATGATAACCACAATCAGCTAATTAACACATCTGTCACCTCACAGCTGCCATTTTTTGCATGTGTGTGGTGAGAAGACATAAGATCTACTGTCTTAGCAAATTTCAAGTATAAAACACAGCATTATTAACTATAGTCACCATGCTGCACATTGGATCCCCAGAACTTATTGATTTTATAAGTGAAGGTTTGTACCATTTGACCATCATCTTCCCATTTCCCACCCCCCAGTCATATAAGTGAGACCATGCAATAATGCAGTATTTGTCTTTCTGTTTTTGGCTTATCTCATTTAGCATAATATCCTCCCAGTTCATCCATTTTGTCAAAAGTGTCAGGATTGCCTTCTTCTTTAAACGAAGGGGTACACACACGTGTATATAGAGTTATGCATCACTTAATGATGGGGATACGTGCTGAGAAATGCATTGTTAGGCAATTTCATCATCGTGTGAACATCACAGAGTGTACTTATACAAACCTCTATGGTATAGTCTACTACACACCTAGACTATGTAGTATAGCCTATTGCTTCTAGGCTATAAACCTGTATGACATGTTGCTATACTGAATACTGTAGGCAAATGTAACACAATGGCAAGTATTTGTGTATCTAAACATATCTAAACCTAGAAAATGTACAGTAAAAATATAGTATAAAAGATTAAAATGGTACATCTGTAAAGGGCACTTATGAAGGGAGCTTGCAGAACTGAAAGTTGCTCTGGGTTAGTCAGTGAGTGAGTGGCGAGTGAATGTGAAGGCCTAGGACATTCCTGTACACTACTGTAGATTCTATAAATAATGTACACTTGAGCTACACTAAATTTATTTAACATTTTTTCTTTCTTCAATAATAAATTGACCTTAATGTATTGTAACTTTTTTACTGATAAACTTTTAGATTTTTTTATTTTGTAATAACACCTAGCTTAAATCACACATTTTATAGCTATACAAAAGTATTTTCTTTATATCCTTATTCCATAAACATTTTTCTATTTTTATTTTTTTACATTTTAAAACTTCTGGTTAAAAACTAACACACAAGCACTCAATTTAGCCTAGACCTACACAGGATTAGAATCATCAAGATGTCACTAGGTGATAGGACTTTTTCAGCTCCATTATGATCTTATGAGACTCCCATTGTATATTCAGTCAGCTGTTGATCAAAATATTATTATGTGTCACATAACTGTGTATGCGTGTGTGTGCATGTGTGTGTATACAAAACATTTAAAATCCATTCTTCCATCAACAGATTCTTAGATTATTTCCATATTTTGACTACTGTGAATAATGCTGCAATGAACATGGCAGTGCAGATATCTTTTCAAAATACTGATTTCAATTCCTTTAAATATATACCAAGCAATGGGATTGCTGGATCATATGGTAGTTCTATTTTTATTTTTTGAGGAACCTCCATACTGTTTTCCATAATGGCTGCAGTAATTTACATTCCTGCCAACAGTGTACAGTGTATGAGGATTTCCTTCTTTACATTCTTGCCAACACTTGTTATCTCTATAGAGTTATCACTATAGAAAACCACCCAACTGCAAAAATAAACAATAAAGGAGGAAGAAAAAAAGAATATACAAAACAACCAGAAAACAAACAATACAATGATAGGAGTAAATCTTCCCCTATCAATAATAACCTTGAATGTAATATGTTTTGAAGTCAGTAAGTGTGAGGCCTCTAGTTTTGTTTTTCTTTCTGAAGATTGTTTTGGATATTTGGCTTCCTTGTGGTTCTACACAGATTTTAGGGGTTTTTCTTTTTTCTTTTCTTTCTTTCTTTTTTCTTTCTTTTTTTTTTTTTTATTGAGATGGAGTCTTGCTCTGTTGCCCAGCCTGGAATGTAGTGGTGCAATCTAGGCTCACTGTAACCTCCGCCTCCCAGGTTCAAGTGATTCTCCTGCCTCAGCCTCCCGAGTAGCTGGGACTACAGGCGCCCGCCACCACGCCCAGCTAATTTTTGTATTTTTAATAGAGATGGGGTTTTCACCATATTTGCCAGGCTGGTCTCGAACTCCTGACCTTGTGATCTCCCCCTCTTGGCCTCCCAAAGTGCTGGGATTAGAGGCGTGAGCCACTGTGCCCGGCGGTTTTAGGGATTTTTCTACGCCTTAAAATAAATAAATAAATAAAGCCTTTGGAGTTTTGATAGAGATTGCATTGAATCTGTAGATCACTCTGGGTATGTATTAAAAGAACATTTGTTAACAATCAACAAATTGAAGAGACAACCCACAGAATAAAAGAAAATATTTGTAAACTACCCATCTGACAAGGGATTAATAACCCGAATATATAAGGAACTCAAACAACTCAATAGTAAAAAAAAAAAAAAAAAAAAAAAAAAGAATACTCCAACTAAAAAACAGGCTAAAAGTCTGAATAGACTTTTCTCAAAAGACATACAAATGGCCAACAGGTTTATGAAAAAAATGCTCAATATTACCATCAGAGAAATGCAAATCAAGATCACAATGAGATATCACATCACCCCACCCCAGTTAAAGTCGCTTTTTTTTTTTTTTTTTCTTGAGACAGAGTCTGGCTCTGTCGCCCAGGCTGGAGTGCAGTGGCCGGATCTCGGCTCACTGTAAGCTCCGCCTCACGGGTTCACGCCATTCTCCTGCCTCAGCCTCCCGAGTAGCTGGGACTACAGGCGCCTGCCACCTCGCTCGGCTAGTTTTTTTGTATTTTTGTAGTAGAGACGGGGTTTCACCGTGTTAGCCAGGATGGTCTCGATCTCCTGACCTCGTGATCCGCCCTTCTCGGCCTCCCAAAGTTCTGGGATTACAGGCTTGAGCCACCGCGCCCGGCCTAAAGTCGCTTTTATCAAAAAGGGAGAGAACAATGGATGGGGAGAAAGGAGAACCTTCATATACTGTTGGTTGGAATACAATTTAATACAGCCAGTATGGAAAACAGCATGGAGGTTCTTCAAAGAACTAAAAATAGAACTACCATATGACTCAGCAATCCCACTACTGGTTATTTGGCTGATAGAAAGGAAACCAATATATCGAAGAGATATCTGCACTTCCATGTTTATTTCAGCGCTATTCACAATAGCCGAAATATGAAATCAACCTGAGTGCCTGTCAATAGATGAATGGATAAAGGAAATATGGTGTATATACACAATGGAGTATTATTAAATCATAATAAAAGAATGAGGTTGGATGTGGTATCTCATCTCTGTAATCCCAGCACTTCAAGAGGCCAAGGTGGAAAGATTGCTTAAGCCCAGACGTTCAAGACCAGCCTGGGCAACATAGGGAGACCCTATCTCTACAAAAAATAAAATAAAATAAATAGGTGGGCATGATGATGTACACCTTAGTCCCAGGTACTTAGGAATGGTGAGGTGGGAGGATTGTTTGAGCCCAGGAGGTCAGGAGGTTAGGAAGTCAAGGCTGCAGTGAGCCATGATCCTGCCACTATAGTCCAGCCTCCACAACAGAGTGCAATACCTTTCTCCAAAAATAAAAAATAAAAATAAAAGAATGAAATCCTTTCATTTGCAGCCACATGGATGGAACTGGAGATCATTATGTTAAGTGAAATAAGCCAAGTGCAGAGAGACAAACATCACATGTCATCACTCTTATGGGAGCTAAAAAAAAAGTGTATCTCTGCCGGGTGTGGTGGTTCACACCTGTAATCCCAGCACTTTGGGAGGATGAGGTGGGTGGATCGTGAGGTCAGGAGATCGAGACCATCCTGGCCAACATGGTGAAACCCTGTCTCTACCAAAAATAAAAAATAAAAAATAAAAAAAATTAGTTGCGTGTGGTTGCGCATGCCTGTAATCCAGCTACTTGGGAGGCTGAGGCAGGAGAATCGCTTGAACCTGGGGGATGGAGCTTGCAGTGAGCCGGGATCCAACCACTGCACTCCAGCCTGGGCGACAGAGTGACACTCCGTCTCAAAAAAAGAAAAAAAAAAGGGAAGGAGTATCTGATGAAGATAGAGAGTACATTTTGGTCACTAGAGGCTGGGAAGGGTAGAGGGAAGAGGGAAATGAAGAGAGGTTTACTAATGAGTAAGATTATACAACGTGATAAAAGAAGTAAGTCCTAGTGTTTCATGGATCAGTAGAGTGACTATCGTTTAAAATAATCTATTATATATTTCAAAATAGCTAGAAGAGAATAATTCAAATGTTCCTTGCTTAAAGAGAAGACAAATTAAGGTGATGGATATCCCAATTATACAGATTTGATTTCTACAAATTATATGAATGTATTAAATTATCACATGTACCCTGAAAATAGCACACATCTATTATATATCAATAAAAAATGAAATTATTTTATAAGGTACTTTTAAAGAGCTTACATATTTACCGAACTAATCTTTCTTTCTTTCTTTCTTTCTTTCTTTCTTTCTTTCTTTCTTTCTTTCTTTCTTTCTCTCTCTCTTTCTTTCTTCTTTCCTTCCTTCCTTCTTTCTCTCTCTCTTCCTTCCTTTCTCTTTTCCTTTCTTTTCCTTTTTTTCTTTTCTTTTCTTTCCTTTCCTTTCCTTTCCTTTCCTTTTCTTTTCTTTTCTTTTCTTTTCTTTTCTTTTCTTTTCTTTTCTTTTCTTTTCTTTTCTTTTCTTTTGAGACAGGATCTCACTCTGTCACCCAGACTGGAGTGCAGTTTTGCGATCACAGCTCACTGCAGCCTCTAATTCCTGGGCTCAAGTGATCCTCCCTTCAGCCTCCTAAGTAGCTGAGACTACACACATGCACTACAATGCATAGCTAAATTTTGTACTTTTTGTAGATATGGAGTCTTTTATATTGCCCAGACTGAAACAATGTTTCAACAGGAAAAAATATTCACCTTCGGGTGCGGTGGCTCACACCTGTAATCCCAGCACTTTGGGAGGCAGACGCGGGTGGATCCTGAGGTCAGGATTTCGAGACCAGCCTGGCCAACGTGGTGAAACCCCGTCTCTACTAAAAATACAAAAACTAGCCAGACATGGTGGTGGGCACCTGTAATCCAGCTACCTGTGAGGCTGACGTAGGAGAATCACTTGAACCAGGGAGGTGGAGGTTGCAGTGAGCAGAGATTGTGCCACTGCACTCCAGTCTGGGCGACAAGAGTGAAACTCTGTCCCAAAACAAAAAACAAACAAACAACAACAAAAATAAACAACAAAAAAAAAGGAAAAGGTATTCACTCAGTAAGTTAAATTTGCCCTAGACTGAGAGCACGCTTGCTAAGCACTGGGTACTGTGCAAGGCATGTTCCATATATTATTGGCAAGTATTACAATAGCCCTACAAAGTAAGCATTATTAAGTCTGTTTTCCAAGTGAGGAAACTGCTCCATGAAGTGGTAGAACCAGGATTATAAGGCAGGGAGGTTGCAGAAGCATCCTGTGATAACTTTATTTATCATGTCTCTGTCATAGTCCCCTCTTTTGCAGAGAAGGAAGGGGTTTGGAGTCCTCCGTTTTGTTCTCCTCATGTTTCCACTTGGGATGACTTCTGTTAGAATAACGCTCCTGGCCTGTCTCCCCACCCTTCATGTGATGGGTGAGTTGGCAAGTCTGTACCGCTAAGTGTAGGGAGTATTAGGAAGCCTATTATGGCAGACTTTCTATTCCCTATCTTCCAATACAGACTTTAACCATAATAAACTGATATTTTTAATCTCTGTTTATTTCTTTCCTGTGTCTATCAGTTGGTTCTGAACTTGGGAATGAATGAGAGGTGTGCTACTATTCACTACTATTTCAAAATGTATCTCTTCAACCCATTTTCTACCCAGCCTGTGTCCTTCTGTCCACTTCTCTATTCCATATTGTCTCCTGAGTGTCTATGTGAGCCTGTCTGTGAATATACTTCTGATTGCCTAGATACCTATAACAGGAAGTGTGTGGGGGTATTAGGCCAAAGCTCCATGTGGTCCTAAGGAAAATGATCTACATGTGCATGGGAGAAAGAGGGAGAGAGAATGAAGGTGTGTTCCTTGAATTTGGCTCTGAGGGCTACCCTCACATAACTATCATGTTTTTTGTCCTTCTCTACTAGAAGCAGGCTCTACCAGAAAAGAATGCTTAAAGCCCATTTCTTTTCCTATTGTTTCATTCTGCGACCACAGACCTTCCTCTTCTCATCTCTGTGCTAGCACTGTCAGAAGAGGGAGAGCAGTCACTATTTCAGAAGCCTTTTCTGTGCTTACTCAAAGATTGAAGATTGTTTACAGACTAAGGAAGTTCTCATTTTTCACAGGCAGATTATAATACTAGATAAATCTAACCTGTGTTTTGTGATTGTTATCTAGCATTCTGTGGCCCATACTTCTAACATACTTGATAAATGGTGTCAAGTCATCTTCTTAATTTCATCACACCCTTGGAAAAAATAAGGTAAGAGTCAGAATTATAGTCACCCTTTTACAGATGAAACCAAAAGTAGAAGAGTTTCGTTGCTTAACTAATCATTCTTCCCACACTTCCTTGGAATTTCAGGTGTTGGTGGGCCGACTGTTCCTGGGCCAGTTGCCTAACAGGCAAAAGGGGAACCAGACCATGTTTTAATGAAACAGATTTTGTCAGAAATAATATCAAAAGGTGTTCATTTTTAGTCTCATCAGTTGAATCTCTTGGAATATTCCACTTGGGCTTCTAGGGCTTCTGTTTCTCTCCTTCCCCATTTACCCTACGCTGCCCAACAATCACCCTGACACTTCCGGATATTTCTCACAGGGGAGAGAATCTGGGTCAATAATCATAGGCAGTGGAGAGGGGAAAAAAGTTGAATGTTCTAGGTATTATTCATATGCAGATTACATGAAAATAGTACCAAGTTTCTCCTTCCCATTTATCTATACATCTAAGGGTGTGCAGGTACATAAGGGATGGGCAGGTGCAGCAAAGGAGAATTCTAAGTAGACCATCCTACTGAAGAGTGTGTCTGATTTCTGGGAAATTTTGCCTAGGGCTACGGAAAGATTTATAGTCAAGGTCTGTTTATTTTGAGTTAAAGTTAGTATAACGTTAGTATAAAATGTTACAGCTTAGACATTATTTGAGTTAAATAAATTCTTATAAGTACATACTTCTGGAGAAATATGGAGTTTATGTTTCTCCTTGGGTAACTTTATAAAAAAATCTTTCTATTGTTGAAGTATCTCTTCTGGGTCATCTGGTTCTTTTATCCATTCAGAAAAAAATGCCAGTTTTCTTACGGAATCTCAGGATCTTGCCTTGGTATTAGATTTGAGACTGTAGATTCAAAGCCTCTTCATCATTCTTGAGTTAATAAATCTAGACAGCATTCGTGTGTCTGTGTGTGTGTGTGTAAGAGGCTGCCATCTGTGGTGGTTGGTGCTCTCAGAGAAGGCTTGTTGAAGCAGGAGTTGGTTTGTTTGTGTCCTAAGCTCACAGTAGTGTCAGCTCAATTGGAAACTCTGCATTTGCCCTTGGGGAAGTCACTCACTTGGTACAAGTTTAGCTGGGATGTGATGCATGTTTGCCATTGCTTTAGAGAAGTTTCAGCCAGCAATTGACTCCTTCCTCATAGCAAGGATGTAAAAATCAGATGAACTGCTCAGATTCAATATGTGGGCTGAAAGATGGCCTCTTCTGGGTACCCAGTTCAGACAGGGGCTACCCCTGGCTTTGAGCTGTGTGTTAGCCAATTTATTCTATTTCTCAAATACTGTTTTCTGTGAGCCATTACTCCTTGGCAATTCATAAAGTAAATTTTCAGTGCATATTAAGCTCTAACCTCAATTCATCCAACCATGGAAAGAAAAAAGTCACACATGCATATATACACAAACCTCAGATTTCGCTTTTTCCCTTTCCAAAGTTGTTCATCATTTTGCCCTCCTATAGTGACAGAGAAAGTATACCAATTCATTGGGCATTTGAGCAAGATAAACCCATCACTACAGTTTTGGTGAAGCTCTGGAGAAATACACAGTTGACAGTCGAAAGAACTATTTGTGGTGTCAGGGACACACACACAAACATATGCACATACTCAACAAGACATGGGAGGTGAGACATGGGTGATGTGCAGTTGAGGTAGACAGATGGAAAATGGGATGGGAAACTTGAGCGTTTGGTTTGTTTTACTCCCTTGCCACATATTTTTCAGATGTACATTAGAGATAGATAGATAGATAGATGGATAGATAGATAGATAGATAGATAGATAGATAGATAGATAGATTCTTCTTTCCTTTTTGATAATTTATTTTTACTCTAGACTTAGTAAAAGTGACCCCACCTGTGAAATATTAGCTAACGAGAAAATCATTTTGCTTTGGTTCAGATCCAGAAAGACCTAGCCCAAAGAGGAAAGTATGACCAGCTGCCTTTGTCCAGGAGTGTCAGATGGGCTTCTGAAAAGAATTGCTTTCTCCAAATATTTTCTTTGGAGGAAGTAGTCCCAGGCATGTGTACGTATGCCTGGATGTGTGCACATACACCCTTCCACCCATACAGACACATGAACAAACTCATACATAAGACTTTATGTTCAAACTGGGGAAATCTGGCTTTTTTCTGAGAGTCTGGCAGCTCAACTTGCTAAAGAAAGAGGTTCCTAAATTCTGAAACAATTGTCAAGAGTCTCTTTGGAAACACTTCCTTGATGTTCTAATATATAGGGCATTTTCAGTGTTTTTCTTTCATTGGTTTAGAGTAAACTTCAGAAACCTGGAAATGATACTTAACTCTTCCCTTTCTCTCCTCCTATCACCTATGTTTACTGAATCATCAAGCCCTGTCATTTTTGGTCCTAAATTAATTCTCACATCAATCCACTTCTCTCCATGCCCACCGCCACTCCATCACCATCTCACACCTAGATCATTGCAATACCTTCCTAACAAGGTTCTCTGATGCCTGCAGTTCTGCCCAGATGCATCCATTCTCCATGTTGCAGTACAGTTGACCTTTAAACATGTGTTTGAACTACGTGGATCTACTCATACATGGATTGTTTTCAACCGAAGGTGGATCGAAAATACAGTATTCATTGGATACAAAATCCACGTATACAGAGGGCCGATTTTTCTTGTCTATGGGTTCCACAGGGCTGACTGTAGGACCTGAGCATGCACGAATTTTGGTATGGGGGGTGGGTGGAACCAATCCCCTGTGTATACTGAGAGACAACTGTACTTTGCAGCCAGGGTGCTCTTTCTGAAGCACAAGCAAGCACAAACGATGTCACTCCCCTGTCCGACTTTTTTCAATGGTTCCTCATTGCTTACTGAATAAATTCTGAGTTTCCTTGATTAAGACTCTTAATACATGGATCCTGCCTACATAATACCCAGCACTCTACCCCCATGCCCCCCAACTCTGTTCCCTTCCCCCTCCACACATGGCTCTCTGGAAGTACCAAATTGTGCATGGTTTGAAGTACAACCTGTTCTCTTGTAACTCTCAGCCTTCTTATAAGCTATTATTTCTTTCTGGAATACCCTCCACTTCATCCTTGTCCATCTGGTCAACCTCTACTCCTTCTTCAAGTCAGTACAGAATTCACACTTATAGAAGGAAACCTTCCTTGGCACCCTTAATCAGCCTTAGGCTGTTCTTCCTTGATGTTCTTACTACCTCCTTTGTATCTCTCAATTACAGTGCTGCTTATATTTCATTGTACTTGTTTCTTTCCCTGGGCTGGATATTCTGTGAGGGCAGGAACCATGTCTGGATCCTCAATATGTTACTCAGTACAGGGCCTGGACATAGTCGATGTTCAATCATCACTACATACATGACCTGGGCCTGGAATACCAAAGACATTTTTGGTTATATAAGAATAACTTTTCTGGTTATTGTGTTGATAGATCTTTTAATCATGGAGTGGAATATGAGGCTTGCCCCACCTAGAGTGGCCAGCAAATGGGACACCTCCGAGAGGCTCCTCTAGTGACTCAGAACCCAAAAAAGGACCCTGCGACTAACCCAGCTCCAGGCCTAGAAAACTTTCTACTTTGATGCTGTTTACTGTTACATGCTACTAGAGAACTAATACAAAAATGTAACAATTTGCCTGGATTATAGACGAGGACTATAAGGAATACTATTTGTCGTCTTCTTAACGTGTATTCCAGGTGCTCCACAAACTGACCCCTGCCTGGGTTTCCAGCTTTGTCATTCCCTCCTCTGATTCACACTTTACCCTCTGCCCACACCAAACTGCTTACAGCACCTGCTATGTCATGATGTGTCATACCTCTATGTTTTTATTCATGCTGTCTTTCTGCCCAGAGTAGCTTTTCCTTTGCTTAGGTAATTCCTACTAACACTTTAAGACTTAGCTCGGGCCTCACTTCTTCCAGGAAGCCATTTCTAA
The DNA here is from genome assembly GCF_000951045.1 of Mandrillus leucophaeus. Lineage (NCBI taxonomy): Eukaryota > Metazoa > Chordata > Mammalia > Primates > Cercopithecidae > Mandrillus > Mandrillus leucophaeus. The sequence goes on along the minus strand of NW_012104198.1, from coordinate 567,858 downwards.
CTAATCAACATGCACACACACACACACACACACACACACACAGACACTGAGTCTAGATAGTTGTCTCTATGAATCAGGACTCTTTTGCTTGCAAGTCACAGAAATACAACACAAATATGCTTAAGCCAAAAGAAGGGGGTTATTGATACTAAGAAAAATCCAGGCATAATTTTAGGCATAACTAGATCCAGGTGCTCAAATGGTGTCATCAGCAATCTCCTTCTATCTCTTGGCTCTGATTTCCCCTATGTTAACTAAATTCTCAAGCAAGTTCTCCACATGATGGCCAAGATAGCCGTCAAGAACTATAGATTTGCATCTTACCATTTAGCAACCCCAGTGGAAACACAGACCCACTTTCTTAAAAGTCCCAGCGAAAGTTCCAGAATTGAGTCCATGTCTGAACCAACCACAATGGCCAAAGAAACAGAATCTAGGTGGGATGAGACCCGATACCAAAAGCAGACATATTGGGCAGCAAAAGCACTATATGCTCATACTCAGTTTTCCTCTTCTATGCTCCCATATTCCTCTCCCCCTGCCAGTAACTCCGATTAGACTGTATCATTGTGTGTGTGTGTGTGTGTGTGTGTGTGTGTGTGTACATGTCTCCTCCACTAGACTGTGAGTTCCTATGTTTATTTGCCTCTGTATTGCTAGAGATAACAGTATGGGGGCTTGGCTTCTAGTAGGTGCTCTCAATCAATGAAGAATGAATGAATGGCTCTGCTGTGCATTTTTAACAGATGATTAAATTACAGGGAGCCATACTGAAGGCCAAGTCCAGGCAAATAGTTTAATTTGATAATTAGACAAATTAATAACATGACTCTAATTTATTTGCTTATATGCATAAGTATTACTGGATTGCATGGTAAAGAGGCATAAATAGTAAACAGTTCATTTGACGTTCTAAAATGGTATAATAAATGCCTTCTATGTGTCGGGGCTGTACTAGACACTAAGACTAGCCTTTGCTGTTCATTAGCCCCTTACCATTAATGGAAGTCAGTACAGTAGAGTGGTTGTGGCTCTAGGGCCCTGGATTGAACTCCTAACATCTGCATTTACTATAATAGTTCAGTGACCTTCACTGGTTACTTAACCACTGTGCCTAGTTTCCTCTTCTGCCAAATGGTAATAGTACCTACCATAGAGGGTTGCTGTGAGGATTAAATGCAGAAATTGATATGAAGCATTAAGAATCATGCCTAGAACATTTTAAGTGCTTAATAAGTGTTAACTCTTATGGTTAGGTATTAACAGCAGCTCCTCCCTACTTAAATATCACTTTACCTATTACACTTGACCTGAGGCAAAGCCCTGGATTAGAGATTTAAAATTGAGCTTAAATATACCTTCTGGGCTTCAATAAAAGAAAATTCAACAGAGTGGTAGCTCATCTCTGACCTGGTGCATTCTATTTTAACATAGAACTTACGATCTTGGATCTCTTAGTGTGAAAAGATTATTTCGCAGTGAGCCAGTAATCCAAGCCTCATGAATCCAGAGAAGGAAGAAGTGGTCTTTTCCCTCGGGGGAGAGTTGGTGATCCACAAAAGCTAGGAAAAGACTTTCTTAAATTCTGACATTGCCACTTCATATGGCTTACTATGAGAATTGGAGTACAAGCAAATAGCTTGTGTGGCTGAACAGGTTTTGCTAACAACGTATATTGGTTCTAAGTGGGGTCTTTGATGTAATGGTGAGAGGATAACGTTTGGAGGTCAGCGGACCTATGCTGGAATCCAAGCCCTTCTCTTTACTGGCCATGGCATCTTAGGTAATAATAATGATTACAGCTTACTGTGAGTGCTTACTGTGTGCCAGTCACTGTTTAAAGCACTTTTCATGTACTACTTCCTTTAATTCTTGCAAACAATCTTATAAGGTAAGTTTTTATATTAATCTTCCTTTACCGGTGGAAGAGCTTGAAGGGCAGAGAAATTAAGTAACTTGCCTAAGGTCACATAACTAGTAACAAGGGAAGCCAGGTTTCCAACTTGGGCACTCTAGCCCTGGAGCTTTTGCTACTGAGTTATGCCTAGTGTTCCATTATTGGAACGCTAAGCATGTGGGAGTTATTTATATCCTACTGCTCAAGGTCATTGCCAAGGTCTGATCGCAAAAATTTAAAAAATTGCAACCTCAGGCATAAATGGGTTAACCACCTCTTCATGTTGTTTGCCAGCTCAACCTCTCTGAGCCTCAGATTCTTCATCTGTAAAATCAACTTAATTGTACCAATCTCATAGGGTTGCTATGAGGATTCAAGATAAGCTCGGAGAAGCCTTGAGCACAATATTGGACACACGGAAGGTGCTCTTTGAATAAGCATTGCTATTATTCTGTTTCTCCATTGTCCCTAGGAGCAGGGGCCTGGACTTCCCTTCCTTATTGCCAATGCTACTTCTTGATTCTAATTAGTCTGAGTACAAATTATTTTCTGTATGAGGGAGATACTACTGGGTTAATTACAAAACAGAGAAAACTTTGATGCCAAAGATCTTTATTAGTCCATCCTCAAACTGTTATTTTGCCTTCTGTGTCTTGGTTACAGCACTCACCAGGTCCCCCAACACTAGCTAATGTCCGTTCCCACTGTCAACCTAAGCTTTCCAACTGGGGTTCCTGCCAAGCTTTGTGTACTTCCACCTGCCATCTCATTATGGAAAAGTAGATCTGAAAAGTACTGAAATGTTAGACTGCTGGGAGACCCCATGGACACAAATATACCTGAAATGGATTTAAAATTGTAGCCAGTTATTTCATTCCTTATTTGTAATTTTTTCTTTATTGACGCCTTCCTGCTATTTTGAGTATATTCCTCATCATAGAAGCAATAAAGATTAAACTGAACTAAAAACATGGAAAGAAAAATGGCTACTAAAAAACCCATTTGCCATGATGAGCCTGCACTCTTACAACTACAATGCAAATAGGTCCAATCCTTTGGGAAAGTGGCTTGGTGATTTGCTTCACGAACCATAATTATGGTCCTGCCCTTCAATACTGCAATTCCTCTCTGGGGATTCTGTCCTAAGGACAGACTTTAGCAGAAGTAAAACAAAAGCCTATAGACACAAATATTGTCTGTGCAATATTACTTTTGCTAATGAGAAATGGAAAATAATCTAAATGTTGAGCAATTTGATATATATTAGGGCCCATCAGTAAATGAAATATGAATGATAAAAGATTTACTTTAGAATATTAAATGAATATGTTACAAAGCAGTTACAACAATGTAAAATTGTATTATATGGATACAATCTAGAAAGGACTGCAGAAAATGAAAATTCTTATGTTAGGATGTGGGTCAAAGTATAATCTATTCCTCCCCACTCAATGTCTTTGATTACTGATGTCAGAGTTAGAAGTTTTAATGTGTGTTTGGGTAGATGGTGAGGAGTGGGAAGGAGCTGGAGAAGGAATTTCAAATTCCAGCCTTTTAACTCTATTTCCTGATCATCACCTTAGAAGTAACACCATCTAAGAAACTGACCTAATTTTGTTTTTAAATAAAAAGATGTACAGTAGCCATATCCACTCATCCAATCAGACATACATATTCAGCCAGGCTCCCACTTCCCAGTCCTTCTTTTTCTTGTCCCCTTGTGGCATATAGCAGGACATAGGAGCAAATATGCTCGTATTTCCATCCCTGAACTGTCACTATCAGCTGTGTGACCTTAAGCATGTTACTTTAACTTATCTACACTAAGGCCTAGTTTGTTCATTTGAATAATGGGGCTAATAATGGTACTTACATTTGGAATTGGTATGAGAATTAAATAAGTTAATGCATGCAAAATGTTAACATAGTATGCTATTGACTAAATGTTCATGTCCCCTCAAAATTCATATGTTGAAATCCAAAACCCAATGTGAGTGTATTAAAAGGTGGAGCCTTTGGGAGGTGATTTAAGTCATAGGGAACCCTCATAAATGGAATTAGTGCCCTTATAAACAAAGCTTCAGAGAGCTCCTTTGCCCCTTCTGCCATGTGAGGGCACAACAAAAAGATGGCCATCTATGATCCAGAAAGCTGGCCCTTACTAGACATGAACCTGCCATCACCTTGATCTTGGAGGACTTCCCTGCCTCCAGAACTATGAGAAATAAATTTCTGGGTTTTGTTTATGTTTTTGAGACAGAGTCTCGCTATATCTTCTAGGCTGGAGTGCAGTGGTGTGATCATGGCTCATTGCATCCTCAACCTTCTGGGCTTAAGTGATTCTCCCACTTCAACCTCCTGAACAGCTTGGACCACAGGGACGCATCAACACACCTGGCTAATTTGTTTATATATTTGTGTAGAGACAGGGTCTCACTATGTTTCCCAGGCTGGTCTCGAACTCCTAAGTTCAATCTATCCTCCCATCTCTGCCTCCCAAATTGATGGGATTACAAGTGTGAGCCACTGCACCCAGCCTTCTGTTGTTTATAAGCCACTCAGCCTATGGTGTTTTTTATAGTAGTCCAAACAGAATAAGACATAGTACCTGGTATCATGCAAATGCTGAATATGTGTTAGTTTCTGGCTATAAAATTGAGATAATACTAGTACCTACCTCAGAGGGTTTATAGGGATTAATTGGGAGAATAAATGTCTCACCCCTAGCCAAATAGGTGTTAAATGTATGGTAAGTATCGTCATCAAAATTGTTGCACTGGGCAGTCTCTTCTGGTAACAAATTATCAGATAATGGAGGGAGTATTTAGTGATCATGCTGATACTGATCAGATTGGTGCCTGGAGAGAAGTACCTGCTAAAAATTTGTCTAAGCAAGCAATACAAAGCACAGTAATCTGAAGGTCAAGGGGAGCATAAGATGGTGATTCAGCAGGGAAAACATTTGCAGAATAGAGACGAAGCTCTTTTCAAAACCACGAAGAAACTGGAAAGTAAGCAGGATAATTAATGCAGATTATAGAAATCCTTGGGGCAGCTCCCAAAGAAGTATACTAAGAGGTCAGAGGCAAGTCAGCTAGAAAACCTTAAAAGCAATTTTAGGAGAGTTGAGCAAAAGCGGAGGTATGATTTGAGGCTAGAAAAGAACAGGGCTAGCCGGGTGCAGTGTCTCATGCCTGTAATCCCAGAACTTTGGGAGGCCTAGGCTGGTGGATCACTGTAAGTCAAGAGGTTGAGTCCAGCCTGACCAACATGGTGAAACCCCGTCTCTACTAAATACAAAAAATTATCTGGGCGTGGTGGTGCATGCTTGTAATCCCAGCTACTTGGGAGGCTGAGGCAAGAGAATCACTTGAACACGGGAGGTGGAGGTTGCAGTGAGCCAAGATTGCGCTATTATACTCTAGCCTGGGCAACAAGGGCAAAACTCCATCTCAAAAAAGAAAAGAAAAGAAAAGAAGAGAAGAATGGGCCTAATGATAATAGCTAATACAAAATCTACATTTTTTTAGCACTTACTATTTACCAGGCATTGTGCTAAGCAATTCATGTGCATTATAAAGCTTTGTCTTCCTTATCCTATGAGGTAAATTTTTATTATTACCTCTATAGTATAGTCTAGGCCCACATATACCTGACTATAAAACCTTATATTTCTGAAAATAAGTCATTGAATGTGGTTTAGAGGGTCTAAAATTAAATTCATCATCTTTCACCAAGGAATCCATCATTTGCTCTGTACTTGCCATCATAGCACTACTATCCACTCAGTCACCTATGTCAGAAACTTGGGAGTCACTACTGAGTTTTCATTTTTTAGGTAAACCAGTCACTAAGGCCTTCCAATTTTTCTTTCTAAATATTAATACTTCTCAAATCCATCTTTTCTTCTCTATCTTCTGTAGCATTCTTATCTTCCCCCACCTGGAGTATGCTAGTAGTGTCCTATCTGGATTCTCTGCTTCTAGTTTTGACTTCCTTGTAATCTAGCCTACAAAGATTGCTTTGTAGAAAAAAAAGTGTTTTTCTACACCTCTGAGTGATGTCTATGACGTTACTTTCCATGCCCTGACTTATGCCAACTTCTCTGGTTTCATCTCCTGCCACTCTCCATTCCATGAACTTCATGTAGTTCCTTCTTACTCACCTCGCCTGTAACTTTGGTTGTGTTTTATTTTCTGCCAAGGTCACCCTTCCAACTCCTTTTCTCTCAGAATGCCTAAACTTTGAGTCTAAGCTTAGGCATCAGCACCTCCTGAAAACCTTTCCTGATTCTTGCCTGTGCTAAATGACTTTCCTTTACCCTCTGTACTCCACATCCCATGTTTGATCACTTACTACAATATGTTGAAAAGATACTTCTGGACATGGATCATGCTTTGTTCATCTTTATACCCCCTAAAACCTATCATGTGCTTGAGCCATACTTAGGTTTTGATACATGTTTTTGAACTGTTGCAAGCACTTAGGACCTGGATCCAAGGAATGCTTGAGGTGTAGACACTAAAGAGCCCTAACAGAAATAACTACTATTTCGGAAACATCTGCTGTATGGTGGCCTCCAACTCTGATCAGCACTCACTTAGCCCCATACCTTGTCTTATTTTTCTCCATGGCACTTATCATTGTTTGTCATATTATACTTTTATTTATTGAGTTGTTCGTCACACTTCTCACACTACAGTATTAATTCCATGAAGGTAGGAATATTTGTCTTTGTCCACTGACAATCCTCAATGCATATGCAGGGCCTGGCACATAGTACGTTCTCAGTAAATATTTTTTGAATGAATGTGGTAGGTATGGACTTTCAACATATAATCTTATTTAGTCTTCCCAAGATAAGTATTAATGTTTGTGTTTTAGAGGTAAGGAAAGGAAAGCTCCTCATCACCTATACAAAAAAGAACAGAAATTTTGAGAAACGGGTGTATATATATTGAGCCTATAGATTCAAAGATGATTGATTCAAAGATCAGAGTCATATATCCCCATATCGAGGATACAACAAAAATGTGAGTCCAATAAAAATACCAATTAATGAGTGAATCTCTGCCAAGCTGAACTGAAAAGAAACACTGTGTACTCTTTCCCCCAGATATTTCACATTCTACAGATAGAGTCAGTTTTGAAACGTAAATAGTTATTTTTCTTTCTGTTATTCTTAAAGAAACTGGGGGCTTGTGAGGACTGCCATAGGAAAACTAGGAGGCAAGGTCATTGGAGCGAAGGTACAATTTTTGTAGACAAGCCCTTAAGGATTTACAGAGAAAAGTTAGTTTGTGGTACTGAGAGTTAGGATACCTCTTGTGTGGCCTCTATAGTCACAAACCATACCTACCTTGATAAGGGTAGATGAGAACCAAGCACTTTGCAAAAGTCAGAGTCTGGAGTTTAACCATTATTTTCTGGGAGTTGGTCAAATCTCAATAAAGGTGACATACCCTCAGAATCTTTGAATTCTACCTCAAGTTTTGCCTTCTGTATTCCCCTCATTTCAGTTCTGGATTCTTCTGATTCATTTGAGACTTATTTCCAAGTCTCTGATCTGACTATTTTTAGTCTAGATAGATTAGGAAGGGAGGAAAATACAGGCTTAGGACAGGCAGGTCTGTTCCTATGGATTCTTGGCTCTTTTATTCCTCTAGAGGGGAAAAGTTTCCTAAAAGATGACCCAAGAATCAAGGTTTTTTTTTCTCTGTGTCAGTTCTCCCCAAAAGAGAAATATCTGGCATCTGTATCATACATCACACTTTATTGAGTGCTTTTCACTTACACTAGGGCATTTTAATCATCACAATCATTTTATAATTGAGGAAGTGGAGCAAAGGTATATAGCTAACTGAAGGTCACACAGGTAGAAAATAGTAAAATTTGCTTTGTGAATCTTAAATGTTAGCAAACCCCAACCTTGTGTATCCTGTCGTGTATTAGACATCTCTACATCAAGCCCTTCAAACTTACCACGGCTAAAACTCAATTCATCATCTCTGCCCCCTGACTTCCAAAATCCCGCTACTTTTCTGTTCCTTATCTCAAAGGATGGAGCCCCTTTCCACCTGGGAGTTAACATTGACTTTTACTCTCATGATGTCTCTTGAAAATGTTCTCTCTTTAGTAACTACTCTACCCCACTCTCCTATCTTAGATCCTCAATTCCTCTCATCTGAGTTGATGCAATGACCCTTCCATGCCTGCATTCTTATACTTCTTCATTCTCCACACCAGGGAGACATTTCTTTTCTTTTCTTTTCTTTTTCTTTCTTCCTTTTTCTTTTTTTGTTTTTGTTTTTGTTTTTGTTTGAGACAGGGTCTCACTCTGTCGCCCAGGCTGGAGTACAGTGGAGCAATCTTGGCTCACTACAACCTCTGCCTCTCGTGTTCAAGTGATTCTCATGCCTCAGCCTCCCAAGCAGCTGGAATTACAGGTGCCCGCTGTGACATCCAGCTAATTTTTGTGTTTTTAGTAGAGACAGGGTTTCACCATGTTGGTTAGGCTGGTCTCGAACTCCTGATCTCAAGTGATCTGCCTACCACAGCTGCCCAAAGTGCTGGAATTACAGGCATGAGCCACCGCGGCCAGCCCAGAGGGACGTTTCTAAAGCACAAATTATTAATAGAGCAAGTCATTAAAACTCTTCAATAAATTCACATCACCTTTAGGCTAAAGCACAAATTCTTTAGCTTGGCATCACATCCTCCCTCCTGTCTCTCTACCTTCCCTGCTATGAACCTTGCACTTCACTGATTGAAACTTTTAGTTTCCTGAAAGGGACATGAACTGAGCTAATATTTATTGGACACCTGTTATGTGCCAGGTAGTGGCCCAAATGTATCAAATCTTGTAATTTAATCATCAACAACTATCCTATATGGTAGGCACTGTCATCGTCCCCATGTGGCCGATGAGAAAACTGAGACAGAGAGAGACAAACGAACTTACTTAAAGTCATGCAGTAAAATAAGTGGTAGATTTGGGATTTGAACCAGACAGTCTGTGTTCTTTACTACCCTGCCTCTTTCGTTTCTTACAATCTGCCAAGAACGTCCTTTTTCCCATCCCACTGTTCACCAGGCAAAACCCTTCAAGGCTTAATTTGAGAGTCTTCTTTGGGAAATGCTTCCTGACTTCTCCATATTCCTTACTACCTCTGATCCTCGCCCGTGGCTGAATAAGGTATCTCTCTTCTGGCTTCTCCTAGAACCTGTGCATACTTCTAATTATAGCACTTGACACATAGCTTACGTGTCTGTTCACAAACTTCTTGAGAGCAAGAAGTTTGCCTTAGTTGCCTTTTATCCCAACGTGTATGCAGCACAGTGCCTGGAACACAATAAATGCTTCCTGAGTAACTATTCTGGATGATCTCCCACTAATAATTGTGGTGAGTTTCTATTTGTCAAAACTTATAAATCCACAGGTGACATCTTTCGCTATTCTGGAGCCATGAGAGCCTCTACAAAACTAAGCAGAGAGGGCTTCTAAATAGGATGGGATAGATTGTGAGCTGTATTTGTTAATACTTTATTTGAATATATTTTCACGTTTACAGAAAAAAAATATGAGAATAAGAACAAAAAAGAGTACTCATATGTTTTTTACACAGACTCACCTATTGCTAACATTTTCCCCATTTCCTTTATTATTTGCCACTCACTCTATCATCTGTCTATCTATCTATCTACACACACATAGTTGATTTTTCCTGAACCAACCATTGAGAGTATGTTGTAAGTATCATAGCCCTTTTAATCATAAATACTTCACTATTCTCTTACATATCCTCATACCATTATCAACATCATTAAATTTAACATTTATATGCTACTTTAATATAACCTACAGTCTACATTTCATTTATGGAATATTCCATATTCCAATTGTGGCAATAAACTGTCCTTTACAGCATTTTTGTTCTGATGATTATTGATTGGGTAACCTTAGGGGCAGTGGCTTCGTCTCTGAGCTTCAGTTTTTTTTATTTGTAACACGAAGGTGATGATGAATGCCTAATATGTTGGAGGAGTACATGGTGGTAACTTATGTGAAAGTACTCTGGCATATCGTAGTACGGCCTGTTTGACCATATAAGTACAGCATAGTGGGTAAACACGTGGACTCTGAAGTCCGACTGCCTCAGTTCAAACCCTCATTTAGCCACTTACCAGGTGAGCAATGTGGGCAAGTTAAAGCATCTCCGGGTTTCAATTTCTTCAACATCAGATAGTGACGATAGTGGTGTCTACCTCAATTGTTGTATTAAATTAGGTTCTATGTGTAAAGTGCTTAAAATAGTGTCTGGCTGAGTAAGTGCTCAATAAATGCTTAACTATTATCATTAAGTTTGACAAGTATTTCAAGGAGGATCCTTGTATTATGAAAAAACTGGCATAATATACTGTACTAAAACCTATCAGAGGAATAATAACAGTAATTAACAAATCCCAACTGAAAGATTTTTTAAAAACTTTTCCTGTCCTTCATCATAAACTCTTGGAACATATTAATTAAGCTTTATAATATTACATTCACCTTGTTACAAAGAGCTTAAGTGTCTCACTTCAGGTCACGATGCTGGGAATTAGGACCTAGCCCTTCATTGACTTTTCTTCCTGACAGAAATAACTCCATATTTCCTCTCTATGTACAGTACAATAGAATTCTTCTAAATTTGGCTTTTTGCCATGGAAATGCTTCACCACAAGTCTCGTGTTTCCTCTGCCAGACAAAAGACCTGAGACCTAATTAGGTGGTAATATTCAAAATTTTTAACCACCCTTGGTCTCAGTAGGAGCTGGGTTTTGGAAGGCCCCTTTCTGTTAGTCATGGTCCTGTAGTCACCGGATCAAGTTGGGGAGTAGGAGGAGCTTAAGGAGGGAGAGGCTGAGTGGCCAGGACCAAGGGAGTCCATGAGGGGCTCGGGGCAGTGGTTATTCACAAACCATCACAGAAGCATGTTGATATTTTTAACTCCAGGTTTTTAATCACTGTGCAGAGCGTATCAGTCCTGGGCCTAGGAAAGCATTCTTAGCTAACAATTCCATGTCCACCTCTAATGCTGCCACAGAAAATTCTTGAATTCCTTGAGATCTTCCTGCCAGCAATAATTAGGCGGACAGCCAATACCATAGCATTGCAAAGAGATGATTTAACTAAGTCTCTAAAATCTTCTATCATTGCCCTTGGAAAAGTATATCAATGACACTAGTAACACTGGTATTTTGGCCACATTGCAAACCAGGTGATAACCTGTATTCTTGGCCTTTTCCTTAAGTCATGCTCTTGCTACTACATTTATGTTAAAGTCAAGATGGGGCTTATTGGATACAGGGATTACACAGCTTGCTGGAGTTAAGTTAGGGAGTTTCCAATTCTATTCTTCAAGTAGAAGGTGTCCTATAGTTTGAGAATGGCCAAGGGTAAAAGTTAGTCTCATCCCAGTAGCTCACATTTATCCAGCTTTGGCTGCCAAGAGTAAATGGTATCCTAAGTCCATTCTGCTCCTCTGCTCTTAGGATTAAAGCTCAGATTCAGGATGGTGGGCAGGGGAAGGGGCCACAGTGTGGACTTGGGACCTTGACTGCTGCTGGAGAAGCATTCCATGTGTCTTTGGGAAGACAGAGGTTCCAGTCTCCAATCCTGGACCCCGCAGGCTTCCCTTGGCCACCCAGGGATCAGGCAGGACTAGAGCTGGGCAGCCAAGAGACAGACAGAGCTGACTCAAGGCACCAGAGTGTCAGGTGAAGAAGAGACTTGCAGGCTACCTGTCTTCCTTGGTCAGTCCTTCTCCCTCCAGACCCTCACCAGGTTCAGGCTAGAAAAGCTTTCAGATCACCTGTTGCCACCCTCTCTCCCTGCTGCCAGCCTTCCCTCCCCAGCCTTCCTGCCCAGTGCTCCCCATGTATCTTCCACGTGAAATAGGATGGACCTGGAAGCTCCCTCCCTCTCTCTGCAGCCACAGAATTCCACTTGTCAGAACGTTCTTCCTGCTGGTGAGCCAAGCCTGCTCCCTGCCTCCCTCTCCCACACAATTTTATTGATATATAATTCACATACCATACAAGTTTCCTGCTTACAATGCACAATTTAGTTTTTTCCATTTATTTACAGTTGCCCAACCATCACCACAATCAATTTTAGAAAATTTTCATGAACCCAAAAAGGAATCCTGTACTTATTTGTAACCCATTCCTCCCCACCACCTAAGCCCTAGGCAGCTACTTTTCTACTTTGTGTCTCTATTGATTTTTTCTCTTCTGGAAACTTCATATAAATGGAGTTGGGTAGCATGGGTTTGAGCCACCTTCTCTGTGAAACTTTGGGTAAGTCACTTCACCTCTCTGTGATGCAGTTTTCCAAGCATAAAAGCAGAAATATTGGTTTCTACCTCATAGGGTCATAATGAGGATTAAGTAAGCTCATGCATATAAAACACTTAGCAGAGGGTTTGCTTTTATTACTGCTTTTTATAAAGTGATTTTCCTGGTTACTGCTGTCATCCTCAACTGGTGTGCTTTCATTGGGATGGGGTAAAGTAGGACATGGGGTGATAATGCAAGTATTTAGATTATATTCAACTTATTTAATAATGCATTAAAGCAGGTTTGTTTAAACCACAGCCCATGGGCTACATGTGACCCAGGATGGCTTTGAATGTGGCCCAAAACAAATTGGTAAACTTTCTTAAAACATTAAGAACTTTTTTGTGATTTTTTTTTTTTAGCTCATCAGCTATCATTAGTGTTAGTGTATTTTATGTGTGGCCCAAGACAATTCTTCTTTGTCCAATGTGGCCCAGGGAAGCCAAGAGATTGGACACCCCTACTGATTAAAGCATGGACATAATCCATCAGAATGGGTGAGCACTGATGAAAGTCCCACAGTATTTCTGTTGGGTCTGGCACTAACCCACTAATTTCTGATCTGTAGAAAAGTCAAGGGTCCAGGAGATCACTAGGGTAACAGAGGAGGAACTTGGAGGGTTCTCAACTGCTGCCATTTACTAATGGGCATGGAAGGATTTTAATATTTTAACACTCAGTATGGCCATGCCATCATATACTGGCTGTACATTGGGCTTGTGTAAGACCGTCATCTTCCTTGCTATGGACACCATACTTTTGGTTATAAAACTACATCCTCACTGTTTTTTTTGACAGCTACACTACACTGCACTGAGGCCTGAGGTTGAAGCCCTCAAGCCTTTTCTATTCAGGCTGATGCTAAGTTTCATCATCCCTTAATAACCCCTGCTAGGTTGTGTTTTGGGCCTATGTTCAGAATCTTAGATTTCTAAATGTGATTCATGTTGATTGTTAAGCTCCTTGAATTAGGGTATGTACTTTATACCAGACACAATAAACAGGCTTTAAGGCTTCCGGGCAGGCAGGCAGAACTGGCAGTGACAGCAATGACACCTATGTTCTTTGACTCCTCAGAAGTGGAAGGGACTCTGTTTAACCTTGCCCTTCACCATGAAATTCAAATATGCTACACATTGAGAAAACAGGACAAGGCCTGAGGGAAAAGAAGGAGATGAAAGACTATTAAAAAGGATAAAATCTCTGATCTACGTAGAGATGTGGCAAAGCCATACCAATTCTAGTTCCAAGCAGTTCTTCAAGTATAGGTTGATTTGAAAATAGCAACCAGGAAGGAGGCTTCAGAAATGCAAGCAGAATGAGCTTCAGGCAAAGCAGAGACATTCCAGGAAATTTAACTGAAAAGAAGAGCAAGGTGACTAGGAAAATGACCTTGAAATGAAGACACCATATGGGCTTCTGGACGGATGGTAGTGTGTGAGGTATTGTAGGGGGTGACAGCAGGGACAGGTAAATGGGGTGGAGGTGGTGTCTGGAACTTGTTTCCTGGGGTCCAGGCAAGGTAAGGTATTTCAAATCTTGTTATTGGGAGGGTTGGGTTTTGTTTGTTGTTGTTGTTTGTTTGTTTTCGTTTTTTGCTGTTGGTCTGGCTGGCCTTTCAACGATACAGCAAGTGAGGAGAAAAGGCAGCCAGTGCAAACCGCCAGGGCATGGCTTTATCAGGGCTGAGGGCAGACGATCTGATGAGCCAGTGTGGTGATTTGTGTAGCCTGTCTAGTGAGGAAGGGAGAGGCTTTTTCTAGCTAAGCAGCTGGTATTGTAACTGTCCAGTGGGTTCACCTTGCCTGCTGCCTAGACAGAACCGATTTATTAAGACAGGGAAATTGCAATAGAGAAAAAGTAATTCACTCAGAGCTAGCTGTGCAGGAGACCAGAGTTTTATTATTACACAAATCAGTCTCCCTGAACATTTGGGGATCAAAGTTTTTAAGGGCAACTTGGTGGGTGGGAGGAAGCCAATAAGCTGGGAGTACTGATTGGTCAGGTCAGAGATGAAATCACAGGGAGTCCAAGCTGTCATCTTGCACTGAGTCAGTTCCTGGGTGGGGCCACAAGATCAGATGAGCCAGTTTATCAAATCTGGGTCATGCCAGCTGATCCATCAAGTGCAGGGTCTGCAAAATAGCTCAAGCACTGATCTTAGGAGCAATTTAGGGAGGGTCAGAATCTTGTAGCCTCCAGACCATAATTTCTAATCTTCTGGCTAATGTTAGTCCTACAAAGGCAGTCTAGTTCCCAGGCAAGAAGCAGTTTTGTTTTGGGAAATGGTTGTTATCATCTTTGTTTTAAACTATAAACTATAAACTAAGTTCCTCCCAAAGTTAGCTCAGCCTACGCCCAAGAATGAACAAGGACAGCTTGGAGGTTAGAAGCAAGACGGAGTCAGTTAGGTTAAATCTCTTTCACTGTCTCAGGCATAATTTTGCAAAGGTGGTTTCAATCCCTCCCGTTGGGTTTGACAACACCTTAATCTTAAGGTGTTGGCTAATGAAGATGGAGAAAGAGCAAAGACTGCTCCAACTTCTTCCTGCTGATCAGGGGTGTAGTGGAGGTAGGTATTGACCCCAAGGTGAGAAGATTAGAACCACTTTGCAACTGTCTGAGTGTACTTATGCAGGCCTGGCTGGGGTTCCAAGGCTTGCATTATGAAGGTATTAGTATTGTCATCTATAGTTTTAGTACCACATTTAAGGAAACAGCATACTATAAGGTAAATAATGTGTACTAGGGTAAGGAGTGCAATTCCCAGTTTTGAAAATAAAGATCTGAAAGCATTAGTTTGGGGACTTGTAGCCCACAAAGAATTTAGGATTTAGTCCAAACTGCAGAAAAAACTCAAGAACAGCTAACAAGAGGTGTACTATAGTTTTTCTTTTGAAGCATCATTTTTCTCTCCCTTGTCCCCATTTTTATTAAAAACAAATCATGATAGAACTGATTTGTTTATAAAATAAACTTCAGTCTTATTGTACTTGGCCTGATTATTTGCATAAAGTTCAGCAAGAATAATTATTTTTCACATAGACTTTTAAAATTGGCTTTGATGGAACTCTGTTCCGTAAGGAATCTCATATAAAACTTTTTTAAAGCTGAGCCGAACCATGGGTTTGTACCCTCAAATACCTATGATTTGGGTGAATTCCCCTCCTTTTGAGGTCCCAAGATAACTTGGGGCTCCTGGGCCTCTCAGAAAGTGACATTCTTTACTTACCACAGGTGAGGAAACTTGTACAGGGACTGTGTAGACAAGGTATGAGGCCAGATTCCCCAAGGGGCTATTATTGGTTCTGTAAATCAACTTTGATTCTTTTTTTTTTTTTTTTTTTTTGAGATGGAGTTTCATTCTTGTTGCCCTGGCTGGAGTGCAATGGCACGATCTCAGCTTACGGCAACATCTGCCTTCCAGGTTCAAGTGATTCTCCTGCCTCACCCTCCCAAGTAGCTGGGATTGCAGGCATGCACCACCATGCCTGGCTAATTTTGTATTTTTAGTAGAGACAGGGTTTCTTCATGTTTCCCAGGCTGGTCTCAAACTCCCAACCTCAGGTGGTTCGCCCACCTCAGCCTCCTAAAGTGCTGGGATTACAGGTGTGAACCACCGTGCCCAGCCAACTTTGATTCTTTAAAGAAACCATGCCATTCCAATGAAAGCCTTGGTAAAATAACCAGTTTCTCCAAATGTGTCTGTTACAAAAGAAAACAGATTTTTATTGCACATATGTAAATAACTATACTGCCATAAGTTGAGAATACTCACAAATAGTTTCCAAATTCTGAAGAAATCAGGTGGAGAGAAACAAATATGCTCCAAATTTTGTTTGCAGGAGTATATTTTACTTAATTGTTAAAATCTGTAAATAGTTCAAAAGAAAACTTTCTTGACTCTGGAAAACATAAAACGATTAGCAATGTTTTAAGGGAAAAGTCAAAAAAGATTACTTCAGCCTTCTATTTGAAAGTTTTTCCTCTATTCTAATGTGATGATTTCCAGAGTTATCAATCAGAAACTTGCATTTAAGAGCACCTGATTGAGTTTCATAGCTGATTATAAAACCATCATTTAGGCTGGGTGTGGTGGCTCACGCCTGTAATCCCACCACTCTGGGAGGCCAAGGTGGGCAGATCACTAGGTCAAGAGATTGAGACCATCCTGGCCAACATGGTGAAACCCTGTCTCTACTAAAAATACAAAAAAAAAAAAATAGCTGGGCGTGGTGGCATGCACCTGTAGTCCCAGCTACTCTAGAGGCCGAGGCAGGAGAATTGCTTGAACTTGAGAGGCAGAGATTGCAGTGAGCCGAGATCCCACCACTGCACTCCAGCCTGGGCAACAGAGTGAGATGCCATCTCAAAATAAAATAAAATAAAATAAAATAAAACCATCATTTAAACAGGATCAAAACAAGACAAAAAGATTAGGGCAGCCACAGTTAAATATAATCGACAAGGAAATTTGTTACCTCCGTGGCACACAATAATTTAACCTAACAATTATAATTATTACTGATAACATACACTAATTCATATCAGAATAATAGGAGTTTCACATAATTTTGGAACATGTAACAATAACACATTTACACAAATATAGCCCACAGAAAGCCAAACACCATTTCATATTTGGCAATGCTTCCTGTATGATTTTTATGCCAAATGTGTCATTTTTGAACTTCAGAGGGCCTAATGTCTAGAGGATTAATTAGGTCAGAAAATCGCATATTTTGCAATTAAGTATGGGCTGGAGTGCAATGGTGAGGCCTTGGCTCACTGCAACCTCCGTCTCCTGGGTTCAGGCAATTCTCCTGCCTCAGCCTCCTGAGCAGCTGGGATTACAGGCATGCCCCACTACACCCAGCTAATTTTGTATTTTTAGTTGAAATGGGGTTTCTCCATATTGGTCAGGCTGGTCTCAAACCCCCAACCTCAGGTGATCCACCTGCCTTGGTCTCCCAAGGTGCTGGGATTACAGACATGAGCCACCATGTCCAGCCCTAAATTTTCTATTTTTATGAGAAAATATTTGACTTAAGTGCTTATTTTCCTAAGCCAATTAATTAGAGCTCTTTTATATAAACATCACACACACAACACATATAAATAAACAGACAGAAGATCCAGTAGTTGTAAGATTTTTCATTTGCCAGTTTCTTTACTGGATTACTGGTTTCAGGGTGGAGCCCTTGGAGAAACAGGGCCAGGAAACCATGCAGTTTCTAGGGCCTAATAAAGACACACAGGTGAAAGGCAAAGACAGATCCCCAAAATTAAGGGTGCCATTTTTTTACTGGATCATAGATCCCCAAAAAGGAGGGAAAACTATGGGAGAAGACAGTGCAGTGCTTCTACCGTGCCTTTCATTGCAAGGCAATCAGCCCATTTTGTAATCAGCTCATCCCCCATGGGAGTCTCATCTCTTAGTGGGGGTTGGGGATGTTTCCATATATGCCAGGTGGCCAAGAGTGTGCTTCTCTAATCGAAATATCAAAGAGCCAAGTATCCCCCCCATTAACTGCCATTAACCATCCCCAAAACTATTTCCTACCTAGTTATTACATACCAAGCTTCTTTCATAATGCAAAGTAATTTCTGACACCCGCAAAAGTCAAAACCATCAACTAAGGAAATGCAAAACAGAACAAACAGAACCTTATATTTTGAGAGGGATCTATTCTCTTTCACTTCCTGGTCTGCTGTGAGGAAAACAGAGGTTTTTCCCAGAATGGTCTCTGTGGTGCCTCCTCTGCTTTCCCCAGGAGTCTCAGGCTGTTAGAATTATCTTAGGTTCTCTCATGCAGGCATCAAGAGTGGCAAGAAGACAAAATGGAGAATAACAATTCAGTCTACCAAGAAGAACAAAACATTTTTTCCAGAAAAACAGAATCCAAGAAGAGGAAAAAGATAAAGCCCTTTTAAATACATATAGCTTGTAAATTAGTTCCTTTTTTGGGGGGTGGGTGGAATGGAATCTTGCTCTGCCGCCCAGGATGGAGAGCAGTGGTGTGATCTCGGCTCACTGCAACCTCTGTCTCCAAAGTTCAAGCAATTCTCATGCTGCAGCCTCCCCAGTAGCTGGGATTATGGGCATGTGCCACCACGCACAGCTAATTTTTGTATTTTTAGTAGAGACGGGGTTTCACCATGTTGGCCAGGCTGGTCTCGAACTCCCGACCTCAAGTGATCCACCGCCTCAGCCTCCCAAAGTGCTGAGATTACAGGCGTGAGCCACTGCACCCAGCCAGATATCCATTTTTAATTAAGAAGATTTTAACCACAAAGCTCCTTTTGTTAAAAAAAAAAAATTAAAAACTTTTATTACCAGACTCCAGCCAGGACAGTCAGTCAATATTTCTGGCTTTTGAACTTTACCACAGGCAACCTCCCATGTGAAATTAATAAGTTTTAACTAAGGTTATGACTTAACCATGGACACATACAGTGTCTCAAAGGGATGGTAAGCAGTTTTTTGTTTGTTTGCTTGTTTGTTTGTTTTTACCAAGACAAGAACAGAAGCTATCGATGGATTAATAAAAAATCCTCAATAAACGGCAAAATTACACAAATAACAAACCAGAAATGAATTATTCCAGAAGCCAAGAATTGAATCCAGGCTGCCATTGTCAAAAAGACAAAGCCTTAGCTACTGAGCTATACAGCATTGAGCAGTTTCCATTGTTTTTCCCAGAAGAAGTCTAGAGCAGCCAATTTCAAGCTTGCAAAGGCTTTTAACTGCTCAAGATAATTTTTAGGGCTATGACATGAACCCCCAAATTCCTGTCCTCTGGATGGCAGAAGCCAAGAGAAAATATCCTCACATGGTCACAAGGCTAAGCTCTTAAGGATACAAAACAAGACAGAGATATTTCATCCTGTATTGGTTTCAGGAACCCATTGTAAAGTTTGTAACTGACCAGACTGCTGGGCTGGCTTGAAAAGCGGGTTTATATGGGCCCTAAGCCCACATTCTATCCTGTGATACCTCTCTTTCCATTACAGAAAGATGAATTCTTAGCACAAAGTGCACCAGATTTACTACAGCCTAAGACTAGTCTCACAAATCCTTTTTTCTGTCAATCAAACTCTTGCAGAGAAAACAAATATTGATGTTTACCATTTATACACACACACACACTCACAGAGAGAGAGGGAGAGAAAGAAAGAGAGACCAGAAACTTGGCTGGTAAAATTTCTTTTTTTTTTTTT
>NW_012104198.1:523183-547216 GCF_000951045.1 Mandrillus leucophaeus | reverse complement strand
TTTTCCCAGCACCATTTATTAAATAGGGAATCCTTTCCCCATTTCTTGTTTTTATCATGTTTGTCAAAGATCAGATGGCTGTAGATGTGTGGTATTATTTCCGATGGCTCTGTTCTGTTCCATTGGTCTATATCTCTGTTTTGGTAGACTGGTAAGAATTTCTTACCCTTTTTGCTGATATACAGGGTTTCCAGGTTCCCTTTCTCTGTAGCTTCCAGAAAAATGGAGTGGCTTTTCATGACCCTGCTCACTGTACTGTAGCTGTAGGAGTTGAGCCACTTTACAAAAGAAAATCACCCTTTTCTGTTTTATGGAAACATAGGCAAAAGACTGTCAGTTTTGCAAGATGTTGCCCAACAGGTTGCATGGGGAACCAAATTAACATTTTCCATCCCAACAAAATACATATAACAAAACAGACACTAGTCACCTCATTCAGCACCCAGTATCAACCTGGCAAGGTTCAGACTTTCTTCTGTTGGTCCCTGTTGTCTTTGATCCACTCCAGGTGGGGAGGGATGACTTCCAAATAATAATTCACAATGGGTGATCTTTGGGCAAGGCAAAGACCAGATAGTCATCCTGAGACAAGCCTGTTGAGCTTTTTTTAGGGCTTTGAATGTGACCAGACAAATAAGAGGGTTCCCTGTGTTAGGCCTGCTGGACTTCCATCAGCAATTCCTTCTGAGATTCCCTCCGCATATACAAACGCACACAAAGACAAGACAGACAGAAGGCCTTCCAAATCAGATCCTTAACCAAGAACTCCAAGAATATCCCTTCCAAACTATCCTCCTCTTCTCTGTCTGAGAAATCTTCCCCAAATTTTCCTGATTGAGAAGCCTCCTGAACCAAGACTCTTCCTACTAGTTAGGGAAAGCCAAACAAGACCACCCCAGGAGCTGAACCAAGACAGACACCATGCAATGGAGCTACAGACAAACCGAGACCCCTGAAGGAGCCAAACCAAGACATACACCCTGAGGTGGAGCTGCAAACTGACACCCTGCAATGGGGCTACTGACACCCCACCATAGGGCTACAGAGCCAGTCAGGAGAAGGAAAGAGGTGTTGGCAATGCCTAGGATACTTACCAACCCAGTCACCCCGCAATGGGGCTACAGACAGACACCCTCTATATGGGGCTACAGTTATGGGATGCCTTCCTAGGACTATTTCTCCATTGCAATTAAATCCAATGCACATTGGGTTGGCAGCACCCCACCAGTAGAGAACCAGAGTCAGATCCTAGTCCAAGAGAACTAGGTGGCCACTTGGGCTGGCCTCCGGATCAATCGCCAGAGGGGGGCTACTGAACCATGGGCGGGTAGCCACAAGGGCAATCCCAGATAAGCTCCCAAGTTTGTAACCATCCAGTGGGTTCACCTTGCCCACTGCCTAGACAGAGCTGATTTATCAAGATGGGAAAATTGCAATAGAGAAAAAGTAATTCGCTCAGAGCCAGCTGTGCAGGAGACTGGAATTTCATTATTACTCAAACCAGTCTGGAGCATATTACTCAAATCCAGAGCATTCAGGGATCAGACTTTTTAAGGACAACTTGGTGGGTGGGGGAAGCCAGTGAGCTGGGAGTACTGATTGGTCAGGTCAGAGATGAAATCATAGAGAGTCCAAGCTGTCTTCTTGCGCTGAGTCAGTTCCTGGGTGGGGGCCTCAAGATCAGAAGAGCCAGTTTATCAATCTGGGTGTTGGCAGCTGATCTGATCCATCAAGTACAGGGTCTGCAAAATATCTCAAGCACTGATCTTAGGAGCAGTTTAGAGGTGGGTCAGAATCTTGTAGCCTCTAGCTGCACGACTCCTAAATCATAATTTCTAATCTTGTGGCTAATGCTAGTCCTACAAAGGCAATCTAGTCCCCAGACAAGAAGGTTTGTTTTGAGAAATGGCTGTTATCATCTTTGTTTTAAACTATAAACTATTATAAACTGTAAATGAAGTTCCTCCCAAAGTTAGTTCAGCCTACACCCAGGAATGAATAAGGACAATTTGGAGGTTAGAAGCAAGATGAAGTTAGTTAGGTTAGATCTCTTTCGTTATCTCAAGTCATAATTTTGCAAAGGTGGTTTCAGTATGCAGAGGAAGATAACTGATGGCATCTGGGCACCTGATGAAAGAAAAGCATGTCCTCAGAAAGGCAATGGAGCAGCTCGGAAAAAGAAGGAAAAAGGTAGAATTGCAGCTTCTGTTTTTGCTCAACTCTGGAAGCTGAGTGTTGGGGTGGGGTACTGGAATTCAAGAGACCCTAAAACACTCTCTGCAGACTTCAGAGCTGGTGCCCACTGATGCTGATTCCAATCATAAAATCTCAAACTCTGTGCTATGAATACTTGCTAATGAAAACCCTGTGCTGTCTAGCAGGGCAAGGGTGTGTTTCTTAGGTAAAACTTCCAAGTATAGTTGGGATATTTTTCTCTAGAATGTCTTCCTGTCCCCAAGGCTAGGTGTCTCTTTGACTTTATCTGGGTTCATAATGTTGTGACTAAGAGCAGATGCTTTCTCTGTCTGAGTTCCAATTCTACTCCTACTACTTACTAGCTGTGTCATCCTAAGCAAGTTGCATCATCACTCTATGACTCAGTTTCCTCATCTGTAGAATGGCTATAGTGAGAGCACCTGCCTCATTGCATTTTTTTTGAGACAGGGTTTTGCTCTGTCACCCAGACTAAAGTGCAGTGTTACAATCACAGCTCAATGCAGCCTTGACCTCCTGGGCTCAAGTGATCCTCCCACCTCAGCCTCCCAAATAGCTAGGACCACAGGTGCACACCACTACACCTGGCTAATATTTATTTATTTATTTATTTATTTATTTATTTATTTATTTATTTTTGAGATGGAGTCTTGCTCTGTTGCCTAGGCTGGGGTGCAGTGTCGTGATCTTGGCTCACTGCAACCTCTGCCTCCTGGGTTCAGGCAATTCTCCTGCCTCGGTCTCCCGAGTAGCTGGGACTACAGGCATGCACCACTATGGCCGGCTAATTTTTTGAATTTTTAGTGGAGACAGGGTTTCACCATGTTGACCAGGCTAGTCTCTAACTCTTGGCCCCGAGTGATCCACCTGCCTTGGCCTCCCAAAGTGCTGGGATTACAGGCGTGAACCACCACACCCGGCCATTTTAAAAATTTTTAGCAGAGATGGGGTTTCGCCCTGTTGCCCAAGTTGGTCTTGAACTCCCGGGCTCCAGCAATCCACTCGCCTCAGCCTCCCACAGTGCTGGGATTACAGGTGTGAGCCACAGCACCTGTCCTCATTGCATTATTATAAGGAATCATAGCACAGGTCAAATGCTTAGAACAGAGTTTAGCATGTACTAAGAACTCAATAAACATTATAACTTGGATTTTGAGTCATTCTCCACCTTAGTTATTGCCCTTCCTGCTTTGTGTCTTCTGTAAATGTCCCTAACCAAGCCACTGAATAAAAATAATGTTGGCATGAAAATAAATCTCTCTTCCTTTCTTACCAGCCTCCCATTCAGTTCTCTGAGCTGTCTGAACACTTTGGGCACATACATGTATATGCACTGTGGCTCCTAAGGTCTCACGCCTTACCTCTGTTGCACTCAAATGATCCAAACTATACTCAGGGGTTTTACCTAAGAAACACCCCCTTGCCCTGCTATTCAGTACAGGATTTTCATTAACTAGTGTTCACAGCAGTGTTTCAGAGAGATTTTGTGATTGGAATCAGCATCAGTGAGCATCATCTCTGAGGTCTGCAAAGAGCATCTTAGGGTCTCCTGAATACCAGCACCCCTGACAACACTCAACCACCACAGTTGAGCAAAAGCAGAAGCTGCAACTCCACCCTTTTCCTTCTCTTTCTGAGGACCACTCCTCACATCCTTTATTCTCCTTGTATTACTACACTTCTTCCCCCAGGAGACTGCTCCTTCCATCTTTTCTCCCTCCCTACCTTCTTCTCTTTCTACCTGCACTGCCTACCCATCATCCAGTCATACAAGCTGGTTACCTAGAGTCATCATCCTAGATCAGGGATCAGCAAATATTTTCCTGTAAAGAGTCAGACAGTAAATACTTAAGACTTTGAGGGCCACATATAATCTCTGTCACAACTACTCAACTCTGCTGTTGTGGCGCAAAAATAGCCATAGCCAATATGTAAATGAATGGATGTGGCTGTGTTATAATAAAACTCTTCTGCAAACACAGGCAGTGGGCCAGTTCGGCCTGCAGGCTATAGTTTGACAATAATTATTGCAAGGCATAACTTTTTCCTCGAAACCCATTCTCTCATCTAGTTCATAAAAATATCTTCAATTTGTCCACTTCTTGCCAACTCTGCTACTTCCACCATGGATCAAGCTACTGTCATCTCATGCCTGAACCGTTCATTGCAGTATTTTCCTGATTGGTTTCTTTCACTCTACTTTTGTCCTACAGTTCACATAGCAGCCGGAGTGTTCCTTTCAAAGTTAACGTTTCATTTCTATTTAAAACCATTCAATGGCTTCATACTTTTGTTAAGATAAAGACTCAAATCTTTATATGGTTTATATGATACTGCATGACCAGAGTAGGCCTACTTTTTCAGTCTTTCCTTTTACCACCCTTTCTTGATGACTATGCCTTATCCACACGGGCCTTCATTTAGTTCTTCAGACATGCCAAGCACTTTTATACCTCAGGGCCTTTGCATAAACTATTCCCTGTACTAAAAATCTGCCCCCTTCCCCATCCCTTCATTTCCATTAATCCACATGGAATGAATGCCTATTCATCTATCAATCCTCAATTCAAAGGACATTTGCTTAGGAAAGCCTTCCCTACTCAGTCCCAGACTAGAAGATGCCCCACATAAATATGCTTTCAGAGCTCCACATAATTTTTCTTCCTAGAACATATCCCAATTTATAATATGCTGTGGTTCATGTGAGTATTTGATTAAAGCCTATTTCCCCTACTAGGATGTAAGCTCCATGATAGCAGAGACTGGGTCTATCTTCTACCTTGTTATTAACATAGACCCGAAACCTTTAATAAAACTGATTTGTAATAAGCTTAATTTTCAAAAATATTTTGTTGGGGGTATAATTGGTGTATAATAAGCTACATATATTAAAAATGTAGAATCTAATAATTTGGAAATATATACATATATATACAGTTAGTCATCTGTATCTGTGGGTTCCACATCCAAAAATTCAATTGACTTCAAATTAAATATATTGAAAAGAATAAAATTTAAAAGTTACAATGCAACAATACAAATAATGCAGATAAAAAATAAAGTATAACAACTATTTACACAGCATTTACCTTGTATTAGGTATTACAAGTAATTTAGAAATGATTTAAAGTATATGGGAGGATGTGCATAGGTTATATGCAAATATTATGCCATTTTACATAAGGAATTGAGCATCGGTGGATTTGGTATTTGTGGGAGATCCTGGAACCAATATTCTGTGGATACCAAGGGATGACTCTCTCTCTCTCTCTCGTGTGTGTGTGTATATATACATATACACATATATACATATATACACGTGTGTGTCTGTGTATGTATATATAACATCATCATAATCAACATAATGATTATGTTCATCACCCCTCAAAATTTCCTCATGTCACAATAGATCAGTTTGCATTTTCAAGTTTTGGGGTTTGTTTTTGCAACTGGGAAGTTATTTTCATTGTTTTCATTTCTTTCTCATCCAATTTAATCACCTCCTCTCCTCTCTTCTTTGTTATGGTAAAATATATATAGCATAAAATTTGCCATTTTAATTATTTTAAGTGTACAATTCAGTGACATTAATTATATTCACAATGTTGTACAATCATCATCACTATCTATTTCCAAAACATTCTTATCAATCCAAGTAGGTACTCTATAAGCATTAAGCAACTAACTCCGCATTCCCCTGCACCCCAGATGCTGGTAATTACTAATTTACTTTCTGTCTCGGTGAATTTGCCTTTTGTAGATATTTCACATAAGTGGGATCATAAAATATTTATCCTTTGTGTCAGGCTTATTTCACTTAGCATAGTGTTTTCAGTGTGCACCCATGTGGAAGCCTGTATCAGAACTTCATTTTTTCATTGCTGAATACTATTCTATCATATGTATATACTGTATTTTGTTTATTTATTCATTGCTGATGGACACTGGGGTTGATGGAGTCTTGCTCTGTCACCTAGGATGATGGAGTGCAGTGGCACTATCTCAGCTCACTGCAACTTCTGCCTCCCAGGTTCAAGCGATTCTCCTGTCTCAGACTCCCAAGTAGCTGGGATTACAGGCACACACCACCACTCCCGGCTAATTTTTGTATTTTTAGTAGAGACGGGGTTTCACCATGTTGGCCAGGCTGGTCTCGAACCCCTGACCTCAGGTAATCTGCTCGCGTCAGCCTCCCAAAGTGCTGGGATTGCAGGCATGAGCCACTGCGCCCGGCCACTTCCACCTTTTGACTATTGCGAAAAATGCTGCAGTGGATAGTAGTGTATAAGTGTCTGTTTGAAAACCATTTTCAATTATTTTGGATATATATCTAGAAATAGAATTATTGAGTCATATGGTAATTCTATGTTTAGATGTTTGAGGAAGCATCAAATTATTTTATATGGTAATTGAACCATTTCACATTCCCACCAGCAATGTATGAGAGTTCCAATTTATCCACATTCTTGCCAACACTGAATATTTTCCATTTTCTTAAATTACAGTCACCCTAGTAGGTATAAAGAGGCATCTCATTGTGACTTTTATTTGCATTTTCCTAATGACTAATGATATTGAACATTTTTTATATGTTTATTGCTATTTGTATATCTTCTCTGAGGAAATATCTACTCAAGTCCTTCTCACATTTTTCAATTGGGTTGTTTATGTTGTTAAGTTGTAGGTTTTCTTTGTATATTCTGAATATTAAACACTTCTCAGATATATGATTTTCAAATATTTTCTCTCATCCTGTAGGTTGTCTTTTTGCTTTTTTTTTTGAGATGGAGTCTCGCTCTGTCACCCAGGCTGGCTGGAGTGCAATGGCACAATCTTGGCTCACTGCAACCTCTGCCTCCTGGGCTCAAGTGATTCTCCTGCCTCAGCCTCCTGAGTAGCTGGGATTACAGGCATGCACCACTGTGCCCAGTTAATTTTTGTATTCTTAGTAGAGATGAGATTTTACCATCTTGCCCAGGCTGGTCTTGAACTCCTGACCAATGGTGATCCACCCACCTCGGCCTCCCAAAGTGCTGGGATTACAGGTGTGAGCCACTGCGCCCGGCTTTACTTTCTTAATAACACCCTTTAATGCACAAAAGTTTTGAATTTTGATGAAATCCAATTTAGTTATTTTTTCTTTTGTTGCTCAATCTTTTGGTGGCATATCTAAGAATCCATTACCAAATCTGAGGTTATGAAGATTTGCTTCAATGTTTTATTTTAAGCATTTTATGATTTTTACTCTTGTATTTAAGTCATTGATCAATTTTGAGTTAATTTTTGTACATGGTTTGAGGTAGGAGTGTAAAGCCCCCCCCCTTTTTTTTTTGGCATGTAGAAATCTAGTTGTCTCAACACCATGTATTGAAGAGACTATTTCTTTCGCCATTGAATAGGCTTGACAACCTTGTCAAAAATTAACTGGGTATAGATGTACAGGTTTATTTATGGGCTCTCAATTCTATTCCACTGATCTATATTTCTCTCATTATGCCAGTAGCACACTGTTTTGATTACTGTAGACTTTTAGTTAGATTTGAACTCTGGAGTGTGAGTCCTCCAACTTTGTTCTTTTAGAAGATTATTTTGGCTATTCAGGGCCCTTGCAGCTCCATATGAATTTGAGGATATGCTTTCCCATTTCTGCAAAAAAAGGGGAGCTTTTGGAATTTTGGTAAATATTGTGTTGAATCCGTAAGTCTCTTTGGGTAGTACTGGCATCATAAAAATATTAAGTCTTCTTACCCATGAATATGAGGTGTCTTTCCATTTATTTAGGTCTTTAATTTCTTTCAGTCATGTTTCATAATTTTCACTGCACATGTCTTTCACCTGCTTGGTTAAATTTATTCCTAGGTATTTTATTCTTTTAGATGCCACTGTAAGTGAAATTGCCTTCTTAATTTCTTTTTCAGATTGTCCATTGCAGGTATATAGAAACACAACTGATTTTTGTGTGTTGGTCTTGTACCTGGCAACTTTGCTGAATTCTTTAATTAGCTTTAATAGTTTTCTTCTGGTTTCCTTGGCATTTCATATACATTGGATCATATTATCTCCAAGTAGAGATAGTTTTACTTATTTCTTTTCAATTTAGATGCGTTTAATTTTTTTCTTGTTTAATTTATCTGGCTAGAATTTTCAATACAATGTTGAATAGCAGTAGTGGGACTGGGTATCTTTGTCTCGTTCTTGATCTTAAAGGGAAAGCTTTCGGTCTCTCACAGTTCAGTATGGAATTCATTATGGTTTTGTGTAAATGCCCTATAACATGTTGAGGAAGTTCTCCTCTATTCCTAGTTCTGAGTGATTTTTATCATAAAAGAGTATTGGATTTTGCAAATGCTTTCTCTGCATCATTGGAGACAATCATGTGGATTTTTTCTCCCATCTATTAATGTGTTTTATTACATTGATTGATTTTTCTCTACATTGTGCTACTCTTCCATTCCTGGGATAAATCAGTTTAGGTAGTTTGTGTGTTTCAAATAATTTATCTACTTCATCTAGGTTATTAAATACTTTAGTGTACAATTGTTCACAGTATTCTTTTATAATCCATTTTTATTTTTATAAGATTAGTAGTAATGTCCCCACTTGATATTTTATTTATTTTTGTCTTCTCTCTTTTTCTCCATCAAATAGCTAAATATGTGTTAATTTTATTGACCTTTTTAAAGAATTAACTTTTGGTTTCATTTATTCCCTCTTTTTGTTTTTCTATTCTGTTTTTTTTTTCTCCACTCTCGTCTTATTTCCTTGCTTCTGTTAGCTTTTGTTTTAGTTTTCTCTTCTTTTTCTAGTTCTTCAAGGTATAGAGTTACTTTATTGATTTGAAATAGTCTTTCTTTTTTAGCGTAAGCATTTACAGCTATAAATTTCCCTCTAGGCACTGCATTTGCTGCATCCCATACGTTTTGGTATGTTGTGTGTGTTCACTGAAGTGTCTGCTCCCTAGCTTATATTCAGCTACTAGTGTTTTGACAGCGATTTCCTTGAACGTTCATAGCTTAAAACAAACAAACAAACAAACAAATAAAGAAATACCTTTCCCAGTCTCTGCAGACTGGCTAATGATCAGCCCAAGGTGAAAGCTTAAGGGTATCTCAGCTCTTTTCTGAGCATGTGCCTCTCCCTAGGCATGCATGTGGCCTTAATTCCCCTGTATGAGTGGCATTTTGAATGTTTGAATTTCCCAAAGAAACTCTCCCCAGCTTTTATTCCCAGGCCTTAAACAATCTTATATATATATATATATATATATATATATATTTAGAGACAGAGTCTCACTCTGTCACTCAGGCTGGAGTACAATAGCTTACTGGGTCCTTGAACTCCTGGGCTCAAGCGATTCTCAAGTGATTCTCCTGCCTCACCCTCCCGTGTAGCTGAATCTACAGATGCACACTACCACACCCAGCTATGTATTTTCTTATTTATTTATTTTTGCAGAGATAGGGTCTCACTATGTTGCTCAGAGTGGTCTTGAACTCCTGGGTTCAAGCAAACCTCCCACCTCCACTTCTCAAAATCCTAGGGTTACAAGTGTGAGTCATTGTACCTGGCTAATTGTAAATTTTAAAAGTAATCTTTTGGCTCAGGCATCTGTGCATTGTCAGTTCAACTTTCAGTGTTTGCAAGAAATGAGAAATGCTTTTTCAACCTGAATTTCAAACCAAGTGAAACAGAGATGAGCACCTTGTGTCTATCCTTCAGGTAGCCCCTAGACAGGTTAGAATAGACATACCCAGTAGCTTGGAAATAAGGTCTCCTCTTCTCTTTCGGGAACCAGGGACCAAGATCCCACACTGGGAATGCGAGTTAAGACTACTGCTGCACAGAGGAGAAGGTGAGGGAGGGCAAGTAAAAGTGCCACAAAGCTTCCCTACCACTTTGAAGTTGCATTTTTCATAATTAAGCATTCACTTGATTGGTTGCTGTAAACCCTTAATTGTTTTACAGAATTCTGATAAATTTGTTCTTCTTTCAAAAAAATTAGTATTTTGGGGTACATAATAGGTGTATATATTTATGGGGTACATGAGATATTTTGATATAGGCATAATAATCACTGTTATAGTTTGGACATTTGTCCCCACCCAAGCCTCATGTTGAATTATAATCCCCAATGTAGGAGGTGGGGCCTGGTGGAAGGTGATTGGATCATGGGGGCAGATCCCTCATGGCTTGGTGCTGTCCTCGCTATAGTGAGTGAGTTCTTGTGAGATCTGGTCATTTAAAAGTGTGTGGCACCTCTCCCCCGCTCCCCCAACCCCACCACTCTTTCCCTCTTGCTTCTGCTTTTGCCATGTGATGTGCCTGTTCCTGCTTTACCTTGAGTATAAGCTCCCTGAGGCCTCTCAGAAGCCACGTGATGTCAGTGCCATGATTTTACAGCCTGCAGAACAGTGAATCAATTAAATCTCTTTTAAAAATAAATTATCCCATCTCAAATATTTCTTTATAACAATGCAAGAATGGCCTAACACAGTCACATCAGGGTAAATGTGGCATCCATCACCTCAAGTATTTATCCTTTCCTTGCGTTACAAACAATCCCATTATACTCTTTTAGTTATCTTAAAGTGTATAATAAATTATTGTTGACTGTAGTCACCCTATTGATTCTGATAGTTTTTGCTTGCTTTACAATGTTTTTGTTGAAGGACAGACACTCCCATAAGCCGTCTAGGTGATTCTGATGCAAGATCTTGTTTGAGAACCTCTGGTCTGACCTGCCATGTGGCCTATAATATGTGGCTCATTTTCCAAATGGCATAGCTAGAAACTTTGTGGCAATATCTGGCAGCACTATACCAGGATTCTTTGAGAAATCCAGAACAGGTGTCCAGTAGTGAGTCGACCTCCACTCATGTCTCCCTTTCCTACTGCTCCCAAGTGGAGAAGACAGTCATGCCATTCACCAGTGGCTCCACAACTCTTATATTAGTGGACTTTTACCTAGGTGAATCAACATCTAAGTAAAGAAAGCCAGACCAGCTATGGATGGACACAGATCTTGGCTTAACCCCACTCTACAGAGACAGGGTTGCTGATAATAATAGTCATATAAAAGGCCATAGACCCCAAATACAGAGATTGAAAGAAATTCAAGTAATTCTCAAATAAATGATGTTCTGGGGAAATGGAGATACCTGAGTTTCCAAGTAGAAGAAGCTTGGATAATCGTTCTGTTTGTAAATGTGCAGGGTGAGAGCAAACTAGGGAATTTGTTCTGAAGCTTTTGCATAGCAAGCATACTATTTTGAATTAGGTTGTATGTTTTTCTGGGGACTCTGAGGGTGACTAACGGAGATCATAAGGAGTTTAAAGTCCCAATCCTGCCCTAATGCCAACCCAGGTGTTTCTCCCCTAGCTGGCCCTAAATTCTCTTGGCCAATAATGACAAATCATGCAGAAATGGACTCGATTGGGTTGAGGAAAGAACTAGCCTGATGAGACAGCAAAAATCTCCAGCCTCACTGTCTAGGGTCAGAGTTCTCCTATATAAAAGTCAGAGATGAAAAGTCTAAACTGGAGTCACCAGGCTTGAAAGTGTGTACACCCAGACCGCTGCACTCACGTGGTTCCCTAAGAGACCACATACCACACCCCACACACAGGCTTTGAGCTGAGACACAGCATTATTCTACTCTAAAACAACAACAACAAAGCATTTATTTCCAAAAAAAGGGACAAGGTCACAAGAAAAGGCCTATAATAATTAACTAAGTCAATGGAAAACTCATTTTTAAAATACCCCCCATGGAGTTTTAGGACAAAACAACAGCTTAGTGAATGTTTGGTTACAGTTTATAGCTATTTCTTTTGCCCTTGATACACTACTGTGATTTTTCAGCTTTCTCTGCCAATCTTGCTCAGCACTAGTGGTTCTCAGGTTAAAGTCCAGGTATGTAAATGGAATAGCCCTATTTGCAGCCTTGGTATGTGGGCTCTTCTGAGCCTAGTGGCCCCATTTGTTGATTTTTGTCAGTTGTTAGCCTGGCAAAGGGAATAGGAACTATACCAGTTAAAAAAGTAGAGCCCATATCACATGTTCAGTAGATGAAATTCAATAGAGAAAACATGTTGGGAGGGCTGAAAGGCCAAAGAAGAGAAAGCGAGGCAACTCAGAGATTAGCAATAGTAGAAACCTGCTTACTACCACTAGGGCTGCAAGAAGACAGGAAGGAGGTAGTGTTACTATAGCTCAGGTGCCAAGTTCATTGCAGAGACTTCCAGGTAAAAGCTACAACAATGGAGGGAAAGTTTGTCATCAGAAACTAGAACTTAGGAGTAGACACAGCCACAGCTGGAGATGCCACTTGAATTAGACGACACTACTGGATACCTTTTGATTTTGACCAACCAGCATCCATTCCCGCTTCTTGTGATACCTACGCCATGATTGTCCTTTCCAGGGAACTCTTCCTGGAGTTGGGTACAGTTTTAGTAGTACTGTCAATCAGTGCTATGTCCAACCCTAGCCAAGGCATGGGTGGGCATATAATACAAAGTATGTCAAACACACCCTCTCTCAGGAATTTGAATCTTGAGAATAAGGATAGAAAAATATTGGAACTGTTTCAGCCATACTGTGGTACCTTGAAAAGACCATGCCTCTTTTCCTATATAGCTAGATCCCCAGAGACACTCTAGTTTGTATTTTATCCCTCCTCAAGCCTTTATCGACTTAGCCCAAGTTTTCTTAAGTCTGAAAAGTTTGAACTACAATGTTTGCCATGCCCCCGTACACCAAGTCCTTGTTTACGATCCTCAGAATGCCCTTATATGTCTCTGTGGCCTTAAGAATGTCTACTCATCATTCAATACCCAATCCAGATATAACTTCTGTGAAATCTTTCCCAGTCCCTATCTTCTCAAGAAAAGTTTAGCGCTTATCTCCTCTAGTTTCCCATGACACTCGATGCATATTTCTGTTTCAGTACTTATCATATTGAATTATTTTATGTTCGCCTGTCTGTCTCCCTTCTAGATCGTGAGGTTAAGAGCAGGACCATGTCTTATTTTTACTGAGGATTCTCAGTACCTAGATGCTTGGCACATAGTAAATGCTTATTAAAACATTTGTATGAATATATGAATAAATAAATGGATAATATAGCCAGCATATCTCCGTTCAATTATAGTACAAGCCAGAGTTCTTTCTTTCTTTGCATGTAAAAGGGTTTGGAGCTCCTTAAGGGTTTAAAGGGGAGAAATGAATCCAACATATGCTCCCAGTAAGAGGAGATACAAAGAGATACTTTTATAAAGACAGGAGACAGAAATGACAGAGGGACATTATGAGGGGAAGGGAGGAGACAGAGAGAATGTGAAGAGGGCAGTAAAGAGTAACAGTCAATTACAAGGCTGTACAGGAAATACCATTTGGGTCATAGAGATATGCAGAGAGGTCTTAGTATTCCCCTTGAGATGATGGCCATTATACTCCCTAGAGACTTGAGGGAGATAAGTCCAATGGTATGCTGGCAAATATTTAACAACCAGCTCTCTAGGGAAAAGGACTGTAATTTGTGGCATTTGTCATTTTCCTTCTTGTAAATACTCCCACCATGGCCAGTTTCAAGCTATCAATGTGGCATCACTGAATGCAGAGTTGAGAAGAGATGCAAGCCTTCATATAGGATTTCCACCATATAGATAAAAACAGATACAAATAACTTCAAAATCATAGATAATAGCAAATGTAGTAAAATAATTAATAAATGATGAGTGGGTATTTATTCTCTTTATTTGATTGTAAGTTTATATAATTTAATTTTGAATAATGGTTGTATTTAATAGCTTCCTTGCAATCTTCCTGAAAATGTAAGTACCAGCTTTTATGAGCAGGTGTGGGCCTGTAGCATATCACTGCAGGTAGCTCTATCTGTGGACTACTTGGTGACTCAGAAGTAGCCTGAATAGGTATAACAAGGTGAGATAAGGATTGCTGGTCAACTGTAGCTGTAATATGATCAAGAGGATTTAGGACTGCTAGGTGATTTCATGGTTCCCTGGAGAGAAACTCTACCTGGTGGCCTCAAGCACTAGATAGCCCCAAAACAGAATGCCTCTGATTCATTGTATAATCTTCCTTACTGCTAAAAGTTATCTTCATAATTCACTTTGAACTGGTGAGAAAAACAGCCTGTTCAGTTAAGAGCTGGATATCCCTGGACCAAGATGGTCTTTATAGAGCTATGTTGAGAGCCATACTGTCTGATATTTGTGAAATCAACAATTTGACCTTCTTTATAAAGTGTCCAGTTTATAAATAATAAATACTCTTCCTTTTTTTTTTTTAAGACAGAGTCTGGCTCTGCTGCCCAGTCTGGAGTGCAGTGGCACAATCTCGGCTCACTGCAACCTCCGCCTCCCAGGTTCAAGCGATTCTCCTGCCTCAGCCTCCCGAGTAGTTGGGATTACAGGCGCAAAGCCACCACACCTGGCTAATTTATGTATTTTTAGTAGAGTCAGGGTTTTGCCATGTTGGCCAGTCTGGAACTCCTGACTTCAGGTGATCCACTCTCCTCGGCCTCCCAAAGTGCTGGGATTACTGATGTGAGCCACTGTGACCAGCCTAAATACTCTTCTTTTAATCGAGTAGAGAAAATGGACACGGGTTCAGATTTGATGCATACAAGAAAAAGGTGGTAGCAATTACACTCTGCCAGAAAAGTCTCACCTTTGCAAACTCAAGTGGTCTTTGTGGTGAATTGGGCATATTACTGGTTCCTCATTTCAACATTATATTTTTGATCTTCTTTAATTTTGGGTTCCGTCCTCACAGGACATTTTTAGTACTGAAAAGAACAAAAAGGAAATACAGCTCAATACCTGGGGTATTGTAATTATAAAAGCACCTACTACATATTAAGCTTGTTGTTGTACATCATCTCATTTAATCCTGAAAACAAAAACCAACAGGTGGACACTATCATTTCCCCATCTTATAAATGAGGAAGTTGCAAATCAGGAAGGCCAAGTACCTTGCCCAATATCACACAGCTTATGAGAGAAGAGCTGAAATTTGAAGCCAGGTTTGTCTGAAACCCATGTCTCCCAGGCTTTT
The DNA here is from genome assembly GCF_000951045.1 of Mandrillus leucophaeus. NCBI lineage: Eukaryota > Metazoa > Chordata > Mammalia > Primates > Cercopithecidae > Mandrillus > Mandrillus leucophaeus. The sequence continues at coordinate 531,921 of NW_012104198.1, read as the reverse complement.
GCACTATGCCATGCTGCTTGAAGAGCCCTCTCCATTTCAGGAGGCTAGTCTTGGAGAGTGGGTGGTCTGTGCACAATATCAAAGGATAAATAGAAAGGCATGTGTCTTTCTGGAGAGTCACATGAGAATTCTGAATTCAGGGCCATAAGATTTAAAAGCACAATTCAGTGCCCCGCCTCCTTATATCAAACATATGGCCAATCTTAAGAGAACTTTAAACAAATACTTCCCTTTAAAAGCTGATACTTTAGGGCAACTTTGAAGCAAGCCATTGGATACAATTAGGTATCTTTATTTCCTTTCTCTTATCCTTAATTTCCTTTCCTTGCCATATTTTGGAAAGGAACGCCTTTCCTGGCAGGCTAACCTGCACTTCTTTTTCAGCCTCAAAATCTCTTCAGCCTTCATCTCTGCTGTCAGATAGAATTTTCCTTTCTATTTTGTCTCTCCCTCTCATAGCCTGAAAGAACACCTTAAGTGGAGGCAAGGAGGTAAAGGAGAGAAAGGTGATTTCTCTCCTCTAACATTTCTTCCTTCTTCCTTTCCATGAGTAAAAGGAAAAATGCCCCACTTATTAGGTTTACTCCAGTCATACAAAGTTTTATAGCTGTTTTGCCGGGACAGTTTTCCTTGTGTGTATTTCCACCCCCGCTTCCCTATTAGAGTTCACTTCGCATTCCATCCTTCCACAAGAGTGCCTCAAGGAGGGAGTTGCTTACATACATTGCTGAGGTTACTGCTAAATTTCTTAGCTAGTTCCCCCTAGAAACAACTGACATATTTACAAACTGCTCTAGAAAATTGAAAGAGACCATATGTATTCTATCTGAACTAAGTAATTAGGATAAAATTTGAACTGAAAATTAAACCAGTTTTATTACAAGGCCCCTTCTATCTTCCCTTTTATTAGTGTCCTCTTCTCTTCCCAGCGTCTCCCCTTTTCTGTTGCTAGGTGTTTTTTCCCCTGCAGCTCTGACAGGAGCCCAAGAGCCCCTACCCCTAACCCCACCTCGACGTTAAAACAAAACTGGCTGGAAGCATGTAGACCAGCGGCCGGTGATTCTCAACTCTGATTGCATGACAGAATCATCTGGGGACTTAGGAAAATCAATTGTCTCTGGTGGAGACTGGATATCAGTATTGTTTCAAAGCATCCTAGATGATGACTATAATCCTGTGGTCTAGCCTGTCTTTCCCACCCCATCTTTTTCCCTACAAAAATTTGTTCTAATCTATCAATTACTTGGAAAAAGATCTAATCAATTCACCTGCAAAATGGCATTGAAAATTGATAGAAGCTTAATGTGCCAGTGTGTCAGTGGGATTTTCATTTTGATTATAAAATTTTTTTTAAAACTCTTACGGCAGAAATTCAGGCATGCGGGGATATTTTTGGGTTGGAGGTTTCCCAGTCCCCAATTCATATTATATAGGTTAGTATTTTCCATGCTTTTGATACACACACACATACACGCACACACACAAATATTCATTACAAGCTTTAACAAAGAACAAGGAAACTGACTTTTAAAAATTAATGATAATAATTTTATTATAATGATAATTTCTTTGCAATATTTCACCAAGACAGTTATATCTAGATAAATAATGACTGAGTTATAGGTTAGATTTGATATCCCTTTGGGTTCTTTTCTTAGCTGTATTTTCACTAAAAAAGAAAATTTTGATCCATGAATTTAAGTTGTTGAGAATGGCAGTGAGTATTTGGTGGCTTTGACAGACAGTTTTTGATATTTATATTTGAATGGAACATTAACATAGAAATTATAGAATGATTTCTCTCTAAAGACTACTTTCAATACTTCATTAGACATGAAAATGATAAGCATTTCACAATTAAAAGCTGAAAGGTTGAAATGTTCCAACTTGGAAGATGAATCTAATTATTTCTTTGATTGCGTATAGCTCTGAAAGGTGTTTTTTTACATTTCATTACAGCATGTGGATGAAGTTTTTAAAATATGCCAAATTATCTTATTCATTAAGGGAAGATAATCACCAAATCAAACTCTTGCTGATTAAACCATTTGTATCACATTTCAGTAATCCAAAGAAATCCTGATATCATAACATTTAATATTTAAGCCCTGAAGGGATAAGTTCAGGCTGTTGAAAATACAGAATATATACCTCATGAACAATTCAATTGAAATCATACAGATAATCTTTTCTGGTGTTATCACTGTTGTGAAGAAGTGCTTTATGCTTCACCCCTCACAAAACTTGGGAGAATATCTTTCCCCTTGATAGCTCTCATAAATCAGTGTGAAAAAAATAGACATCTGCTATGCTACCCATTTCTTCACTTAGCATCGTGAAAAGATGAACACTTGATAGGAGATACATTGTCATAACTCTAATATTGACTCTTTTCTTCAACACTGAATCAAAGTCATGAGAGATATTATCAACCATTAATGTTTCTTTGACTACAACTAAGTATGAATTGACATTCAGGCACAACTTCTTTATTCATGTGGTTGCAGCATCCTTCCTTATTGTATGCATAGCTGCTGCTTTGTCAATATTAATTTCAGCCTGATTTTTTCCAGTCTTGATTCACATATCACAGATGATCTTTAAGTAAGTAAATATTATCTTCTCTTGAAGGATTGTTTCTGAATGATAAATGAAATAAATGTTCACTAGCATTTCTGTTGCATATGTATATCACATATGCCAATTGAAAATATCCCATAGCATGTTCACATTCATGTATTGTTCTTTAATCCAATAACATTATCCAACATAAGATAGCGATAAAGGAATTGTGCCAAAAATTCATTCTGAACTTTTTCTGAATATAATAGTAGCCATAAACTCTTTCATTAGCATTATAAATTCTTGGAAATACTATTAGAACTAGTGCGTATACTCTAAGCAGTGAAATTTTGGTTGATATCATTGTGGTTTGGGCCTGTTATCTCCCTTTAGTAATAATATGCATCAATGTAGTATGGAAAAGCATTATTTCTGCTTTTTCTGGAAACATTTGGCTGACTACCAGAGAGGTCCCTGTGCTTTGTATGAAAATGTTATGAAAGCTATGGTGGCATCGTTGGATAAAGTTTTATAACAGACATAATCTCCACCCAATAAAAGTCAGTGTTTAGATATTCATTGTTTTAATTTCTCCTTAATTTCTGAGGCATTTTAAAGTTGTTATATTGTCATAATATTTGCACATTTACCAGTCCCCATGCATATATCTTCACATTCTATATTTACCCCAAAGTCAAGTTCATTACGTTTCTAATGTTACCTTTATTTACTACTGATTTTCATAACTGCATTTGTACTTGAATGAACCACTTTGGAGCCATTGATACATTTGGGAAATTAGGGATAAAATTAGGAAATTTTTTTATCCCTAATTAGGAAATTAGGGATAAAATTAGGAAATTAGGGATAAAAAAAACGGTAACCATGAAACATGCAAAATTAAGGATATAACCAATGACAAGAGCAAATGTTACAACATGAATGACATCTTGTTAGCTAAATGTTACCCCAGATGAGCCAGTCATATCCATAACCTCACATACTTATCATTACTTTGCTGTAAGAACATTTAAAATCTACTCTTTTCACAATTTTGAAATACACATTATTATTAACTATAGTCATTTTGTGCAATAGATCACTAGAACTTATTCTTTCTGTCTAATGGAAGTTTGTACCCTTTGATTTGCATTTCCCCTTTCCCTATCTATCCCCCACTCCCAGCCTCTGATAATCACCATTCTACTCTCTACTTCTATGAGTTTGACTTTTTAAAATTCCACATATGAGTGAGATCATGTGGTATTTGTCTTTCTGTGGCTGGCTGATTTCACTTAGCGTAATATTGTCTAGATTCATTCATTTTGTTGCAAATGACAGGATTTCCTTTTTAAGAAAGGCTTTAGTATTTAATTGTATACATATACCACATTTTCTTTTGTAAAAGTTTTCAATTTTAATTTTTGTTAGTAGTAGGTGTATATATTTATGGGGAACATGAGATGTTTGGATTCAAGCATGCAATGTAAAATAATCACATCATGGAGAATGCGGTATTCATTCCTTCAAGCATTGTTTTTTTGTAGAGATAGGGTCTCCCTATGTCGCCCGTGCTGGTCTCAAACTCTTGGGATCAAGTGATGCTTCTGCCTCGGCCTCCCAAAGCACTGGGATTACAGGTGTGAGCCACTGCACCCAGCCATTTATTCTTTGTGTTGTAAGCAATCCAATTACACCATTTTTAGTTATTTTAAAATGTACAATTTATCGTTGACTATAGCCACCCTGTTGTGCTGCCAAATAGTAGGTCTTATTCATTCTTTCTAACTATTTTTTGTACCCATTAACCATCCCCACCTTCCTCCCAGTTCCCCACTACCCTTCCCAGTCTCTGGTAACCATGCTTCTACTCTCTATGTCCATGAGTCCTATTGTTTTGATTTTTAGATCCCACAGATAACTGAGAACATATGATGTTTGTCTTTCTGTGCCTGGCTTATTTCACTTAACATGGTGATCTCCAGTTCCATACATGTTGCAAATGACAAGATCTCATTCTTTTTATAGTTGAATACTACTCCATTGTGTATAGGTACCACATTTTCTCTATCCTTTCATCCATTAATGCACACTTATATTGATTCCATATCTTGTCTATTATGAATAGTGCTGCAATAAATATGGGTGTGCAGGTATCTCTTCAACATACTGATTTCAATTCCTTTAGATAGGTACCCAGTGCATTCCTTGTATATGCACATGTATGTAATATGCATACATATACAAGGAATGCACTGGGTACCTATCTAAAGGAATTGAGAGCCTATTAAGGCCATGTTGGGATTTCTAGAAAAAATCATAATTAGCCATATAAGCGCTTGCCATTATGTCCTCCAAGGTAGCATAGCATGTAAACACATTTCATTACCAAAAAGAAAAACATCACATACATGGGAAAGTGAGTCTTAGAGAGGCAAAATGACTTACCCAAAGTTTTACGGGTCTGAATCAAACCCAAGGTGCCCAAGTTGGACATTTATATACCTCACTGTAGTACTTCTCAGACATCAGTATAAGCATCAACTCCTTTGGCATTGATGAAGACTGGCTGAAAGAGTTCAGAGTATTTTGTTTAGGAAAGAGAAGCCTAGCTGTGGAGCAAGATTGGCAGAGGTTGCTGTGTTCTAATATGTGAAGGGCATGCCTGAGAATAAGGAGCAGTCCTGTCTGGGTGGTAGTCCGAGGACAAAACTTGGGTGAGTAGGAGGAAGTCATAGGGGAGCAGGCTTGGTTCATCAGCAGGAAGAATGCTCTGACAAGTGGAATTCTGTGCCTACAGAGAGAGGCAGGGAGCTTCCAGGTCCATCCCAGTTCATTTGGAAGATATATGGGGAGCCCTTGGCAGGAAGGCTGGGGAGGGAAGGCTGGCAGCAGGGAAAGAGGGTGGCAACAGGTGATCCGAAAGCTTTTCTAGCCTGAGACTGGTGAGGGCCTGGAGGGAGAAGGGCTGACCAAGGAGGACAGGTGGTCTGCAGGTTTCTTCTGCACCTGACACTCTCGTGCCTTGGGTCAGCTCTGTCTGTCTCTTGGCTGCCCAGGTCCAGACCTGCCTCTTCCCTTGGTGGCCAAGGGAAGCCTATGGGGTACAGGATGGGAGTCTGGAACCTCTGCCTCCCAAAGAAACATGGGCTACTTCTCCAGCAGCAGTCAAGGTCCCAAGTCCACACTGTGGCCCCTTCCCCTGCCCACCATCCTGAATCTGAGCTTTAATCCTTTAAGCAGAATGGGCTCAGGCTGTCATGGGCTTTAGCTCTTGGTGTTATTGCCTCTGATTAGATCTAGGAAACCCTGTTCACTTCATGGGGCTATTATATGTGTTCCTTGGGGTGGTCAGCATTGTTAGGAGCATGTGGATGAGGGAGGGATAGGTAAGAGCGTGAATTTCCTTCAGGTTAAGAGTCTGGGTGCCTGGCCCCATTCTGTGGCAGCTCAGGCCATTCTGCCCAGGCATTCGTAGTCTTTCTTGGACTGACTATGGCCAGTCAGCACCAGGCCCCTACAAGTGTAGAAAAGAGGCATCACTCTTCCTTGACACATTATAGCTGAGTGGTCCACGTTGGTGTCCCTAAATGGTGAGTGACAGCTTATTCTGAACTAGACCAAGGGTGGGGGAGAGGAGATCTGAGACTCTTGTTACAGCCACCCAGAACCCCAGGAACAGTCTTTAACATCTGTTTGAATACTAACCTATAAGATGTTGGCCTCACAGTCACATATGAGTCACATGCAGCAGGATCTTCTGTGTTCCTTGTGAGAAATACATTTTCCCAGGCCCCATCATAGGTCTAATAAACCGGAATCTCTAGAAATCTGCATTCTTTACAAGCTTCTCTAGTTGTTTCTAGAGAATACTAACCTATGGAAAACACTTCTGTGATGATTGAAGCCGAAATAGACTGTAGGAACTATCTTACTTTTGCCCTCCATCCTCTATTATTACAGATTGGAAAGCAGAGAACACAGAGAGTAAATGAACTGTCTAAGGTCGTATAGGTAATTAGTGTAGTGGTAAACCCAGAATAATGAACCATGGTGCTGTTTCCCGACCCAGGACTACTCTCCTAACTATCTAGCCAATCCTTTGTTAGATCAAAGAGTGAAGAAAGTGTTTTGAATAAGCATTAAATGTTACATTGCATGAAGATCATGTATCTAGAACAGACTATGCTCGTCCTAGCTTCCATGGCTTTACTGAAGTACCCTCTTCCCCTCCTTCCCTACTTTTTCTCTCTTCCACCTTCACAAATCTAACCATCCTTCAAGGTCCAGCACCAGTCCACTTTCACCTTCCTGTGGTCTCTGAGCCCACTCATATGGACCTTCAGTATATTTTGTAATGGAGCCAGAGAGTTTGTTTTCTGTTCCCAATTAGGTAGCAAGGACTAGATTTCAACCTCTTTTTATCTGCTATAATCCCCTTCTCCTGAGGCTAGGCCCCAGTTAGGGGCTCAGAATATCCATATTAAAATCCAGTTGTTGAGCAACAGATTCAGCCAGCCAAGCAGCTAGCCACATAGCTCTAGCGATATATTTTTGTTGTAATCATATCAAAATTATACAAGATGTAGAGCACAGCTCTCACACCTAGTCTGAGGTCTCCTAGGCTTTCCAAACTGCACTAAGTCCTTGCTCAGCAGCGCTTTTGCTATTAAACAGTCAGTGGAGTGTTTGCATGGCCATCCCTATGCTAGTCACTGTGGGTATTACAAAACAAAAAGAAAATACTGCAAGTTCTGCTCCAGCTTCCACATGGGGAGAATGGTTGCATCCTGCACTCACTGTTATCTCTGGTTCCAGTCCAGGCATTGTACGTTCTTATACTCAACCCAGCCTTCTTTGGATCAGTTTCTTGTTCTGGCCTGTCCATAAATCTCTCCCTCCCTTCCTTCTCTGTCTCCTTTGTACCGTCCATCTCAAACCCCAGTCAGCAGCTGCCAGCAGTAAGGGGCTCTGAGAACCCAAGTGGGGATTTTCCAGACACTTCACATTTTCCTCACTGTGAAAAAATGTGTTTTGCTTGCTTAAAGTGACTGGATTCCTCTTGCCCTCAGTGAGGCTGGGTGAATGAGACACTTGTCCTAAGAAGATCAAAACGGGTCTACAGTCTAAACAAAATTTAGCTGTCATTGTCTCTGGAAATCCTAGCATGTATGGTAATCTCCTCAGGTACTGCCTACATATTAGCCCAAGATGTTAGAGCAATGTGTGGTTATTTTCCTGCCTACTCCCTTCCTTCTTGAGAACCAGAGTTGCTGGACTGCTGCTTGACTCCTTGTCCTCCTCCCCACTGCTCTCTCTTATTTACAGTGTCCAAGCCCCCCATTTGCTCTCTGCCTTGATCATTCCCCTCTCTCAGTGGAGACCTAAGATGCATAGGGCGGAGCCCTTTCTTAAGGCTTCACAGATCCTCTCTCCTTGACATGTTGCTTGATATAGCCTGTTCCTTTTTGTTCCTGGGCATTCTTTCTACCAAGTCCTAACCACCTCCTGGCCTTTTAAAGGGGCAAATGTCAGACAACCAGCAGACTCTGTAGCCCATAGCCTACATGAGGTATAACACCATGATCACACATAATCTAGAAGTTGTGGACCTCTTAGCCTTGGCAATGCCATCCCTACTGGCTTTCTCCAGACTCTTGGGAGTTTGCCTCTCCTTTGTGAGTATGAAGCTAAGCTACACTGAACCAAAGCTTCAGGACCTGAGCAAATATTTTGTGACAGTTACTAAGTTTAGCTTTAGCATCTACACTGTGCTGTTCACACGACAGGGCATTTCCACAACTGTTGCCTCACTGAATCCTCACAACAGCCTGGTGAGATAATTATTCTTATCCTGATTTTTATTTGTGAGCATGCTAAAGCACGATAATAACGTTAATGACTAACATTCATGAGGCACTATGTACCAGACAGTGTTCTAAGCACTATGTATGTATTAACTCATATTTTTCCTCACAACAAACCCATTATCTGGTTATTACAATCAGCTTAATTTTTCAGAATAGGAAGCTGAAGCCCAGAAAGGTTAAGAGTCCGGCTCAGGGTCACACAGCCAGTAGTGGTAGAGCCTTATTTTGAACATAGGCAGCCTGGTTCCTATGTAAACCTAAATACGTAAACACTATGTTATTTGTTTTTTTGTTGTTGTTGCTTTT
>NW_012104198.1:488841-522666 GCF_000951045.1 Mandrillus leucophaeus | reverse complement strand
ACACCTGGCTAATTTTGTTTATTTTTTATAGAGATGGGGTCTCCCTATGTTGCCCCAGCTAGTTTCAAACTCCTGGACTCAAGCAATTCTCCTGCCTCAGCCTCCCAAAGTGCTGGGATCACAGCCATGAGCCACTGTGTCTAGCTAACACTATGCCACTTGGACACAGAAAGGTTGAAAGGTTAACTCACACACTCAAAGCCACAGGAATCATTCAATGATAGATTTCAGACTGTACAATAGGCTTTCTGACCCCAAGTTCTGTACACTTTTCACTATATATTCATGTTTTCACTCATTCAATAAACATTTATTAAGCACTACTATGTGCCAAGGATTGTACTATGCACTGGGCATAAAATTAATGCTCAAAAGGAGCTCAAAGTCTAAAGGGAGAGATAGACAAGAAAACAGAAAGCAAACCATAGCATGATGACTGAGAGCATGGCTTTCATCCTCAATGTATCTGAGTTCAAATCAGAACACTACTATATTTTTCCAGTAATATATGAACCTTGATAGTCTCACCCACAGAATGGAAATTATAGTATCAGTTCATTCCTAATAGGATTGTCATAGTGAAGACTGGATGAATTAATATATCCTATAAATTTAGAAAGGTACCCAGCATGTAGACACTATTATTATTATTATAGGTTTCTCTGTTTTATGATAGAGTGCCACTGGCTAAGAGTAGGTCCTAAGCCAGTGTTTGAGGAAGAGACAGAAGATGCCTGGATGGAGGATGCAGAAGAGGGAAGCGTGGGCTTGAGCATGTAGAGCTTTGAAAACCATGCACAATGCCAAGCTAAGAAGCAGAATGGGCTTGGGTCAGTTGAATAACACCTACATTTCTACCACTTTCAAGGAAGAGCAGGCTGATGACCAACCTGTGTAAGTGGTCTGGTGGCCCTAGCATGCAACAAACATTTTTTCCTTAACTCGGGTTTGCAGATTGAATCGCTGTGAGTGGCCATATGAACTGCTGGTCTGTCTCTGAAAGACGCTCAACCCTCCCTTAGCTGTCAGCAGCCTTGTACTCCACCTGGCAACAGCTGGGAAGAATGAGGCTATTGGATAATGGCTTTTGGAGCTGACTTTTACGTGAGGATTTGGAAGAGAGGAGGATGGCGAGAAAGAGGGTGAGGCATTGCACCGAACCATTGGATAGTGTGTGGCCAAAGGAGCCAGGCACCTTCAGGATCTGCTAGGATGACTTTCAAACAGCTTGTGATGATTCAGTCTGCCCCCCAGGGACTGTTTTTTTTTTTTATAAAAGTGTATTTTACAACTTGGGCCAGACAAACCAGTGTCAGTTTTATGGCCACTATAGTTTTTGGTTATTTATTCCCCATCTTCTCTTTGTTTTTTTCCAGGTGACCTGCTTTAACTGCTAGACCCTAGAGAGTCTATAAAGAAAAGCAATAATTATTTCTCATATCAGTACAATGCTTTACGATTTACAAAGAAACCCCACATTCATTGGATTTTACAGTACTTCTAGAAGGGAGGCAGAACGAGCAATTACATTGTCATCATTTCCTATGTTACAGATGAGCAAATCAAGGCAAAGAGAGGGGAAATCACATGCCCAGAGTTACACTTCCAGGGAGCGGTAGAGCTAGGACTCTGTATCAGTTTTCTATGCTGTATAATAAATCACCACAAATTTAGCAGCTTAAACCTTTACATATTTATTATTTCAGAGTTTCTTTGCTCAGAAGTCTGGGCATGACTTAGCAAAGTCCTCGGCTTAGAGCCTTACAAAGTCACAACCAAGGTATTGGCCAGGTTTGGGGGCTCATCTGGAGGCTTGATTAAGGAACAATCTGTGTCTTCATTGTGTGGTTGTTGGCAGCGTTCAGTTCTTTGTGGCTGCAGGATTCAGGGCAGCTCATTTATTGACAGTCACCAAGGGGGAGAGAGTGAGTCTGCTAGCAAGATTGTATCTTATAAAACAGGATATAATCATAGAAGTGATATTCCGTTACTTTTGTCATATTCTATTGGTTTGAAGCAGGACATAGGTTCCAATCACATTCAAGGGAAAAGGCTTACACAGGGGCAGGAGCACCAGGAGATGGAGACAGTGGTTGCCACCTTAAAGTCTATTTGCCATAGACTCCAACCCAGCTTTGTCTGACTCCAAATCAAGTGGTCTTTCCACTGGATCTCACTGTTGCCATTAAGGATGTGTGACATATATTATCACCACTCTCAAATGTACATACACCCATTCAAAGATACTTTTGCCCAGCACAGAGTGGAGTAAATCTAAGAAGCCTGCTCTTCCCCTTAAACCCGTGTCCTGGGTTACACAGCCAAGAATCCTAACTGACTAACTTATGAATACACCGTGACTCTCTTAACTCAGAAAAAAAAAAAAAAAAATTATCACTTCTAAAGATGGAATGTTGTTTTGGGACAACTTCTTGCAAACCCTGAGCTTATTATCTTCAAAAAAGAATGCGTGTCTTTCTCATTTAGGAGACTTAAACTCTTATCCTGACAACTTCCAAATTACTTACAAAGGCAAAGGAAGTCGTGCTGTGTTTTGCTTCTTTAGCTTTTGTGGCTAAGTCTCATTATTTTGATCCTATTAATGACTGTCAGAGAAGATATGGCCTCGGAGGAAAGGGGTTAAAGAGAGTTCTTTAAATCTCTCAGCCAAGGACAGAAAGCTCTCTGAGGATGGCTTCTGAGTTTAGGCACGCCTGCAAAGAAGCCCTACAGCTCTCTCCAGATGCCTGCTCTTCACTGACAATAGAGGCTACCTTAACTATTTATTTCATTCATTCAGTCAGTCAGCAAGCATTTACTGAGCACTTCTTTGTGCAAGACAGCATTCTAGGTACTAGCCATACTGAGACCACCATCCTCATAAGCGAGAAGCTCACGGTGGATTGAAGACTCAGACAAGAAAGCGATTACAAGGCTATAGAATTGCTTTAATGAAGGTATGCTCTGAGCGTAGGGACTCTGTCTGATGCGGTTAGGAAAGATATGTGCTGGCTCCAGATTGCAAACCCAAAGCCTTCAGGACCAGGCCAATGAATCAAACAGGTGGATGCAGGGAGTGGTAGGGTTTGTACCAAACTGGAGGGCATTGTAATAAAAAAAAAAAAAATTAAACACCATGTGGTCCTAATAAAACATGCCCTGGAAGCTGCCAATTTACGACCCCAGCTTAGACAAAGGAGGTAGTGTTTGTGCTGAGATTTAAATGATAATAGCAAACACTTATATAGAGGTTACTGTGTACCAGGTACTCTTGTAAACAGTTAAATGTATTAACTCATTTAATCTCCATAACAAGCCTATTAGGTAGGTACATTAATTAGCCTTGTTTTATAGATGAGGAAATAGAGGCCTAGAGAAGTTCGACAACTTGCCTGACATCACACAGCTAATGACCGCAGTTGGAATTCAAACTTAGGCAGCCTGGGTTCACAGCCCATGTGGCAGACTACCATGTCCTCAGCCTCTGCTAAAAAATGACTAAGCGTTTGAAAGGCAGCCAGATAGCGAGAGAACATGTCACGCAGAGGAAGCAGCATCTGCAAAGGCGGAGGCCTAAAGAGACTGACGGATTCCAGGGTCCTTAAAAATTGTAGTATTTCTGGAATAGCAAGTGTGTGTTTTGAGGTAATGGGGGAATGGGTGGAGCAAGATCAGGAGATAGATGGAGAGAAATGAGGTCAGAGGTTAGGCAGAGAGGCTCATGCCTGTAATTCCAGTACTTTAGGAGGCCGAGGCAAGAGGATTGCTTGAGCCTAGGAGTTCGAGACCAGTAGGGGCAACATAGTGAGACTCTGTTTCTACACAAATAAAAATAAATAGAAAAAAATTAGCTGGGCGCAGTGGTGCACACTTGTCCCAGCTACACGAGAGGCTGATCTGGGAGGATCCCTTGAGCCTGGGAGGTCGAGACTCCAGTGAGCCTTGATCATGCCACTGCACTCCAGTCTGGTTGACACTGCGAGAACCTGTCTCAAAAGAAAGAAAGAAAGAAAGAAAGAAAGAAAAAACAAATAAACAAACAAACAAGAAATTGAGGCCAGACAGAAAAATCAACAAGGACTTGTATGGCATGCAAAGCACTTATCCATTCATTAAATAAACATTTATTAAGCACTTGCTGTGTGCTAAACCTTTACAAAGCATCATGCTAAGGAGATAGATCTAGGCACATAGTTTTTTTTTTTTTTTTTTTTTTTTGGAAGGGTGGTCCAGAGAAGGGGCATCGAACTCAGCATGAGGGAATCTGGAAACACGTCCCAAAAAAGTGATTGAATTGACCTAAGCCTTAAAGGATAAGTAGAGGTTGGCTAGGCAAAGGAGACACGAAAGGGCATTGCAAAGAGAGGGAACAGAGTATGCAAAGGCATTTCTGAACTCATGGTAATAATGGTTGTCCTTCTTGTCTCAAATTGTCCTCTTCTTTCTATCCTCTCACCTATTCACATGTCACAATGGGAGATAGAAAGCCAGCAAAGAATCAGACCAAGAGTTGCTCCACAGGATGTTTGTGTTCTGGCATACCTAGCAGAGGAAAGGGGGTAAAGGGATAAATTTGGGGTTAGAATAACTGAATTTGGGCTCAGGCACTTCATCCACATAAACTCCATTTAACTCTAAGGCTCGAAAGACTGATATGTGAGGGAATCATCACATCAACCTTGCAAATTTTTCCTTTTGATCCTTTATTCCTATTTTATAAATGAGGAAACGGAAGGTCAGAGAGGTGATGTCACCTGCTTGAAGTAACTCTGTTAGTAAGTGGCATGATTTGGGGTTTGAACTCAGGAAAGTTTGGCTCCAAAACCTGTGTTCCCATGTTCTCAGCTTCTGAAAACCTTCTCTCCCTTGAAAGCATGATGTCTTTTAGTAACAATAGCTAAAAATCATTTATTGCAAGCTCAGTCTATAATTTCAAACTGCTTCCCTCAACATGTCAGTCCTTTGAGCCTTAGATTTATCAGCTGTAAAGGAAGACTGTGGTAGAAAATACTACTGTTCATCAATATTCAGTTCCTTTCTACTTTTAGTAATACAGGGATGTTATACCTCTTTTCTTCCTTGAAGCTAGATATGGCCATATGGCTTGCTCTGACCAATGAAATATGAGTAGAAGTGACATGTGTCACTTTAGGGTGGAAGCATTTAAGAGATCGTGTGATTCTCTGTCTTCTCTTAACGCTACTACTAGACAACATTCCGAATGATAGTACCTCCACCGGCCTGGGTATCTGTGTAAAAATGACATATACCAGAGTCCTCCACTGGCTGGCAATGGATATGAATGAGTGTATTACACACACATGCACACACACACATACACGCACACTTTCATTGGTTTAAGCCACTAAAATTCTGGAGTTGTTTGTCATCTCAGCATAACTTATTATATCCTAACCAATATAGAGGTTAATGGTCTCTATTTCACAGATTTGTTGTAAGGATCAATGGAATAATGGAAGTAGAAGTGCTTTATAAATTCTGAGGCTGTATGCACTTGCCAAGTGGTATGTCTGAGTTCAGGTCCTATTGAACTGTGCTCTAATGGAATATCACTATACAAATAAGATATTTTTAGACACTTGTATCTTTTTACATTATGGGCAGATATTTACTTGTCTGCATAGCATTCTTGTGTGGGAGGCTTCCCTTTTATGGATAAGAAGGGACCAATTCTGAAAACTGAAGTTCATTTCCCAGAGACTATGGGTAGCTGATACAACCAGCCATCCTAATCAAAATGGTTACTACTGGTTCCAATTTTTTTCCATCTAGGCTCAAAGAAGCAATTTAGGAAGATCCAACCCTGATCCTCTCAGATAGCAATTCTGGATTCTACTCCTAGAACAGAGGAAAACCTGCTGATCTAGGCCTGATAGTTCCAAGTTAATAACCCTGCCAGAAACTGACTTGCAAACATTGGCCTGAAAGGGCTAGTAATGACATTTGCCATGTGGGGTGGTTTGGATGGTTTATGACCATGGGAAAAAGCCAATTCCTCCCCAGGCCTAATAATCTCACTCCTTGATCTAGCAAACTCACTCCTGAAAATCAATTCTAAAGTAAAAATTTAATAGAAAAAAAAGACTTTATCTATGGATATTTTTATAATAGTAAAAATACGGAAAAACATCTAAAACAAAACAACAGGGTAAAGGCTATACAAAATTAAAAGGATAGTTACAAAAACTGTGCAGAAACATGGAAATATATGTCAGAGGTGAGAAAACTGATGCAGAGGAAAGCCAAATCAATAATCTGAGTTCAATTGCTCAACAAATGATAAAGCTGGGACTTGAACCAAAGCAATGCAGCATCAGGGTTTGTGCGTGCCTTAGTCTGCTCGGGCTGTCATAATAATACACCATAGACTGGGTGGCTTAAACAACAGAAATTTATTTTCTCACAGCTCTGGAAGCTGGAAAGTCCAAGACTGAAATTCTTCCTGGCTTACAGATGGCTGCCTGTGACATAGCATAGACATAGCATGTCTATGAGGGCATAGACATAGCAAGTCTATGTCCTCACATGGTGGGAGGTGAGGGGAGATAGAGAGAGAGAGAGAGAGAGAGAGAGAGAGATGGAGAGGGAGAGAGCGAGAGAGAGAGAGAGAGAGAAGGAGAGAGAAATAGAGATACTTGGTGTCTCTTCCTGTTTTATAATGATGCAAGTTATCACATCAGTGTTCTACCCTGATGACCTCATTTAACCTTAATCACCTCCTTAAAGGCAATACATGGGGTATTAGGGCTTCAACATATAAATTTTGGGGAGACACAATTCAGTTCATAGCATTTTATCTCTGGGCCTCTGAAATTCATGTCCTTATAGCAGGCAAACTACCTCCATATCATCCCAACAGCCCTAAAACTCTTAATTTTAGCATCAACTCTAAATTCTAAAGTCCAAAGTTTCATCTAAATATAGCCTAAATCAGAGATGGGTGAGAAATTAGGTATGATTGATCCTGAGGCAAAATTCCTCTCCAGCTGTGAACCTGTGAAACCAGACAAGTCATGTGCTTCCAAAATACAATGATGAGACAGGCACAAGACAAAAATAAGTAGGAAAGAAGGAAGGGGTGCAGGGTTCCAATCAAATCCGAAGCCTAGCAGGACAAGTTTTTTTAGATCTTAAGAATCAAGAATCATCCTTTTTGGCTTGATATCCACCTTCCAGACCCAATGGGGCAGTGGCTTCACCCCCATGTCTCTGTTTAGAAGCTGTTTAGCTTCAGTTGAAACTGAGACAATGGCACCACCCTTTGAAACCAAGGAGGCAGACATGATGATCTCTCAATCACCTTTGGGGTAGGTCATTCTTCCCTTTTCTTGAAGAATAGTGCATGTTCGCAGTTTGAATGTGAATGACTCTATGGTCTGGTCTTGTAGGACCTAAGAATTCCAACAGCCTTCCTTCATTTAGTCTCATTTTTTTTCTGTCTTCTTTAGTTCCAGCTGGTATGTTTCTCCCAGTATAATCCCATCTCTATTCCTGGATTCTGCTGAGATAGTTGGTTAAATCCACGTGTTGCACCCATAATCTCTTTATCAAATGATTATTCAGCCACACCCTTAGTGTCCTCTTCAGAAACAGCTTTCTCTTTTTTTATAATATGGAAAAATTGAAAATTTTTCTATTCTCTAAGTTATTTAGAATTGGATAGTGGGTAGAGTGTTAGGCAAAAGGTGCCTTTTGCCTAACAATTCCTTCTTCAATTCATCTCTCTACTCTCACATTTTACTATAAGCAGTAAGGAGGATCCAGGCTTTACCTTTGCTTAGAAATCTTCTCTGCTAAATATCCATTTCATCATTCACAAGTTCTACTTTACACAAAACACCAGAACACAATGAAGCCACGTTCCTTGCCAAGTAAAGCAAACAAAGACTGCTTTACTTCCAGTCTCCAATAACCTTTTCCTCATTTTCATCCAGGACCTCACCAGAATTTCCTTTAACATCCATTTTTCTAGCATGTACCTCAAAACTCTTCCAGCCGCCACCCATTATCCAGTTCCAAAGCTGCTCCCACATTTTTAGATATTTGTTACAGCAGCACCCTACTTCTTGGTACCAAAATTTGTATTAGAGTTATTTAGAGAAACAGAACTAACAAGAATGCATATATATATAAATACACATACATATATGTATATAAACATATAAACATATACATACATATATGTATATAAACATATACATACATATATGTATTGTATATATATTGTGTATATATATACACATATACATATATACATATATATGCATATATATATTTGGCTCCTGTGATTATGGAGTCTGAGACATCCCAAGGTCTGCAGTTGGCAAGCTACAGACCCAGGAGAGCCAACGGTGTAATTCTAGTCCAAGTCCAAAGACGTAAGAACCAGGAGAGCCAATGGTGTAAGTTCCAGTCTGAGAATTGGCAGGTTCAAGATCCAGGAAGAGCAGATGTTTCAGTGTTTGGGTCATAAGGCAGAACGAGGAGATGTCCCTATTCAAGAAGGAAGGCAGGAGGAGTTCCATCTTACTTGCAGGAAGGTCAGCTTTTTTGTTCTATTCAGGCCTTTAATTCATGGGATGAAGTCCACCAACATTAGGGAGAGTAATCTGCTCTACTCGGTCTATTAATTTAAATGTTGATCTAACCGAGAAACATCCTCATAGATACAATCAGAATGTTTGACCAAATGTATGGGTACTGTGTGGCCCATTCAAGTTGACGTATAAAAGTAACCATCATAGTGGGTTTAACCACAGGGTTATTTTTCTAGTGTCTGCCTTTCTTGACCCTTATTAATTGGCCTTTTGTACAATTTTCTTAATTATTTTGCCTGTTTACTTTCATAGTATATGTTATTTTTTCAGGCTTCAAGAAATTATTATTAGATTTTCATTGGAATTGCCTTTCTCCAATTCAACCTCCTCACCACTGCCAGGGAAAACTTCTTCAAGTACAAACTACATCTGTTGCTCTCTTGATTAAAATATTTTAATGGCTTCCTAGGCTCCTAAACTCCTCAGCAAAGATACTAGGCCTTTCATGATCTTACCTCTACCAACCTCTCTGGCTTCCTGCCACACTTCTCCTGCTATACTCTAGTTATCTCTCATAACCTGCATTTCCCTAAATGGAGTGTGGGCTCGCTTTTTCTCCCATGCTCTTGCTCATGCTTAGAATACCCTCTTGACCCACCCATGCCAAGTGAACATCTACACTTATTGCCCTCCCCGCCCCTCCCCAGGCCCAGGGGAAAAAGAAGTTTCAAAGAAGAAGAAATCAGCAAAGTTAGGGGATCAAGAAGGAGGCAGACAGAGATTTAGACCATGTGGAGGTCACTGAAACCTCTGAGATAAAGTATAGGTTGAATGGCAGGAGCCGAAGTCACTGAACAAGTAATTATGAAGCCAGATGTTTGATGGTGAAATGAAAGAAAGAGATAAAAATAGATCTCCAGGGAGCAGAAACATTAAGAGGAAAGCATGTTTAAGATGGTTACTTGTAGAGTTTCTTACATAAGCAGTTGAGCAATTTAAGTATCACTCAATTGATGGCAGGGCAACAATCATTTTCAAATGCTCCTAGCTGTACTCATAGCTACAAAACCATTAATAATCCTGTAAACATGTCCATGTCATACAATATAAACTCATATTTTCAATCTGTATGTTAGGTGGCTCAAAGCAAGGTTCTCCAATTGGACCACTCAACCAGCTTCCACTCTTGGCAAATAGATAGCTATGATTTCTGGTCTCAAATTCCACAAGTTAAATGCCAAAGCATATCCTTTCTTATGCAAAACATCTTTTTAGAGCACCTCTCCAGTGCTGTTTTCTAAATCTCGTTCTCCTGCTAATGACACCCTGTCTTTCTATCTCTCTCTCAATTTTCACCCTCCTCTTCCTTTCCCCACGGAGTATCCAGAGATTCATAGTTTGTAAATAATTATTAGTCTATATAAAAGCTTGGTTTGATGGTGGGAGTTGGGGCAGGAGGGTTCTGGGTCTGTTTAGAAAGCTACTAGAGTTGAGAAAACAGAATGGTATATACAAGACAGCATACGTGCAAAGTTGAGCCAGGCAGGGTAAAAAATCCAGAATTTTTGCTGTCACAAACCCTGTTACATCACTCACTTACATATTACCCTCCAAACTTAGCTTGTTTATATAGAAGGTGCCCATACAATAATTCCCAACTAGAGTTGTACTTTATCAATTCAATGACCCTCCCCTCTACAAATCCCATCTAAGTACTTACCCAAGCCCTTTCTGCTCAACTCAAACCTCAGGACTTCAAAATCCTTGTCCCTCAGAACAGGATTTACCTACCACCCCATCATTTTCCATAAATAGGGGAAAAATTAACTAGCATTGATTGACTACCTCCTGGGTACCAGGAATTTAACCCTCATATAAGTGAAATTGGCACTATAACTTCATCTTACAGGTGGGGAAACTGAGACCCAGTGAGGGACATTTTCAAAGTCATGTAGGTAATAAGTTGGCATAAGTGGAATGGAAATAAAGTAAGTTCAAGGTCCATACTTTTTCCACCACCACCCTTCAACAACTTCTATGGGAACTGATTGTTTTAAACAGGACCGTAAAGCTTATTTGTATCATATGTCTTCTCAAGTTCTGTTTCCTATCCAATCCTCGAATTTCCTTTTCCTCAAATAACTAATAAAATTGGCCAGTGGAAGGAAGGTATGTTTAGTAGTTGACAAGGAGTAGAGTTTCAGAGGGAAAGTATAATGGAGTTTTGTTTTCTTACTTCCTGTCTCCTGTTACAGTTCTTACAGAAGAGTGGGAATCTTTTGATCTGGGGTACTGAAATCCCAGAAATGTCAAACCTAGTCAGCTCCAAAAAGCCCATAGGACTGGGTGGGTTTGATCTCCTTCTAGGTAGGTCTGAAAGTGACCAGAGGAGGAAGCCTCTTGGCTTGTTCACCAGGTTTGTGATACTTGTGAGCCAGATCTCCTTTTGGCCCTCCACGAGGACTATGAAAAGCTTGTGACTTTCTGGATCTGTTTATCTCATGGACTTGTCTCTGCTGGGGGATCCTAACATACCCACGCCACTGTGTCTCAAACCCAAAGGGATCTCCTGGAAGGGATCTATCTTTGGAAATGGTCTGAACCCTCCTGCTGTATTCTACTTAGTTCTTTATCTTGGGCATCTGGAATGGAGAGTAAAGGTGATTTTAATTGCTTTTTAGCCCAACAGCAGGATGATTAAAATTGCTTAAAGTATGTTTTAAGCTGCAAATCAACCTTTACCCTGTAGTTACTTATATTTTAAATTGGCTTGTTTCTGTTCCCGTGCCATCACAACAACGTCAGTTCTGAGCAAAATTGTACTGTTAACTGTTTCCCATCACCTACCTCCCACTTCCAGTTTCTCTGCCTGGGCCTCTCTTCCTTTTTTAGCACTTCTCCCTCCCTCAGGGACTTCTAGTAATACCAATCCCTTGCTCAGGAAAACAAAACTCTCATGGGATATGATCCAGAGACAGTCTAACAGGAGTGATGGTTTAATGCAGTGAGGACCTCAATGATTTCCAGAAGTCCCACCACTTAAGTATCCTTCAGCTTCCCAAAATAAACACTGCACTCATTACTATGTATAGCTCCTCTCAAAAAGTGCCAAGGAAACTGAGGTAAAGTCATCTCATTCATTCATTTGTTTATTCATTTATTTACCAATTTTTGTTGAGCACCTCAGCTGAAGGCGTTCTAGGCAAGGCAAACAGCCTGAAAAATGGCAGGCAGGATTAAGGGAGAGATTGGCTGGTTGAAAGAACAGTTAGTTAGTACTTTGGTTCGAATGGAGAATAGGATGCAAATGTGGATATGAACATAGATGAAGTCTGATAAATATTTATGGATCAGATCAGATCAGAAAGGCCTTGTTTGTCTTTCTGAAAAGTTTGTGATGTCATCCTGAAGGTAGTGGAAAACAACTGAAATGTGTTAAGCAGGACAGTGACATAATAAGACATGTGCTTTAGAAAGCTTACTCTTAGAGTCACAGTATAGACGATCTTGAACAAAACTAAGGACAGCTTTAAGATATCATCCAAGTGAAAAACAGGGCCTTAGCCTATTAAACTTACAGATAAAAACCTCTTTCTTTAGGGGACACTAGAGAAACTAAGTATAGCTTATTTAAAAGCAATCGAGAGCAGTCTATTTGAGTCTGATCAGGGCACCCCAAGGAAATCTGCTTTTGTTGGCTATGGACCCAAGCTTTCTGTCTATGGCCTAACCTTAACCAATTTCTGGTTTTTGGATCTTGAAAAATAGAATTGGTACATGACACATTCCCATGAGCACTTACAAGTTTCTCCCACTAAAAAATTTTCTGGACCCCACATTTTCCTTCAGCTACCGCTTTTCTCTCCTTATAACAACACTTCTATAAGGATTTTCTAGCCTTTTTCCATTGCCTTTCCTCCTATTCACTTTCAAAAGCAGAACAATCACATTAGTGCTACTTCACTTCACCAAACAGAACTATCACCAGTTTTCTATGACCTTGATACTAAATCTAATGGTTACTTGTTAGCTCTCATTTTCTTTACTGCTGTGCGTAATTCAATACAGTTCATCATTTTCTTCTTCCTGAAACACTGTCTTTCTTTAGCTTCTGGGCTCGGCACTCTCCTAGCTCTTGTCCTGCCTCTTTGTCCCTCTTATCTTTATCCAATTTTCAAATGTTGGCATCATCCAGTTTCACCCTAGGCTCTCTCATTTTCTCACCCTGTACTTTATCTACATGAACTCAACCATTCTCATGTCTTCAATAACAGTGTATATGTCAATGAATACCAGTTTTATACTTCTAGATTTCTCTTCTGAGCTTCAGAATGGTATAGGCATACCTCAGAGATATTGCAGATTTGGTTTCAGACCACTGCAATAAAGTGAATATCGCAATAAAGCAAGTCACATGAATTCTTTAGATTTCAGTGCAAATAAAAGTCATCTTTATACCATAATGTAGTCTATTAAGTATGCAATAGCATTATGTCTAAAAAAGTACATACGTTAATTAAAAATACTTCACTGCTAAAAGTGCTGACGATCATCTGAGCCTTTAGTGAGTCCTAATCTTTTTGCTGGTGGAGGGTCTTGCCTTGAAGTGTATGGCTGCTGATTGATCAGGGTGGTGGTTGCTGAAGGTTGGGGTGGCTGTGGCAATTTCTTAAGATAAGACAACAAGGCAGTTTGCTACATTTACTGACTCTTTATTTCATGAAATATTTCTCTGTAGCATGCCATGCTGTTTGATAGCATTTTACTCAGAGTACAACTTCTATCAAAATTAGGGTCAGTCCTCTCAAACCCTGCCACTGCTCTATCAACTAAGATTATGTAATATTCTAAATCCTTTGTTGCCATTTTAGCAATGTTCACAGCATCTTCTCCAGGAGTAGGTTCCACTTCTCAATAAACTACTTTATTTGCTGATCCATAAGAAGCAACTCCTCATCCATTCAAGTTTGATCATGAAATTGCAGTAATTCAGTCAAATCTTCAGGCTCCATTTCTAATTCTTGTTGTCTTGCTATTTTCACCACATCTACAGTCACTCCCTCCACTGAAGTCTTGAATCTCTCAAAGTCACGCATGAGGGTTGGAATCAACTTCTTCCAAACTCCTGTTAATGTGGATATTTTTACCTTCCCCTATTAATCATGAATGTTCTTTTTTTTTTTTTTTTTTTTTCTTTTGAGATGGAGTCTCGCTCTGTCGCCCAGGCTGGAGTGCAGTGGCACGATTTCGGCTCACTGCAACCTCTGCCTCCTGGGTTCAAGCAATTCCCTTACCTCAGCCTCCCAAGTAGCTGAGAGCACAGGTGCATGCCACAATGCATGGCTTTTTTTTTTTTTTTTTTTTTGTAGCTTTAGTAGAGTTGGGGTTTCACCACACTGGCCAGCCTGATCTCAAACTCCTGACCTCAAGTGATCTGCCTGCCTCGGCCTCCCAAAGTGCTGGGATTACAGGTGTGAGCCACCACACCTGGCCATGAATGTTCTTAATGACATTTAGAACAGTGAATCATTTCCAGAAGGTTTTCAATTTACTTTACCCAGATCCACCAGATGAATCACTGGCAGCTATAGCCTTATGAAATGTATTTCTTAAATAATACCTTGAAAGTCAGAATCACTCCCTGATCTATAGGCTGCAGAATCATATTGTGTTAGCAGGCATGAAAATAACATGAATCCCCTTGTACATCTCCATAGAGCCCTTGCACGACCAGTTGCATTGTCAATGAGCACTAGTATTTTGAAAGGAATCTTCTTGTTTCTGAGCAGTAGTTCTCAACAGTGGGCTTAAAAATATTCAGCAAACCATGCTGTAAACAGATGTGCTGTAATCTAGGCTTTGTTGTTCCGTTTACAGAGCACAGGTGGGGTAGATATAACATAATTTTTAAGGGTTCTAGGATTTTCAGAAAGGTAAGTGAGCACTACCTTCAACTTAAAGTCACAAGCTGCATTAACCCCTAACAAGAGAGTCAGCCTGTCTTTTGAAGCTTTGAAGCCAGGAATTGACTTCTTTTTATCTATAAAAGCCCTAGATGGCATCTACTTCCAATATAAGGCTTTTTGGTATATATTGTAAGTCTGATATTTAGTGTAGCCATCTTCATTAATGATCTTAGCTAGATCTTTTGGATAACTTTCAGCTGGTTCTTCATTAGTCCTTGCTGCTTTACCTTGCACTTTTATGTTATGGAGATGGCTTCTTTCCTTAAATCTCATTAGTCACCCTCTGCTAACTTCAAACTTTTCTTTTGCAAGCTTCCTCACCTCTCTCAGCCTTCATAGAATTGAAGAGTCCAGGCCTTGCTCTGGATTAGGCTTTGGCTTAAAGGCATGTTGTGGGTGATTTGCTCTTCTTCTTTTTTTTTCATTTGATCTTCTATCCAGACTACAAAAACTTTCTTCTTATCAGCACAAAGGTTGTTTTTCTTTCTTATAATTCATGTGTTTACTGAAGTAGCACTTTTAATGTCCTTCAAGAACTTTTCCTGGGAGGTGTGCTTCAAAATGGCTGACTAGAGGCACCAGACGTTCACTTCACCTGCAAAGAAGGACCAAAACAGTACGTAGATAAGAACACATCAAATAGAGATTCTAAAAGAGAACACTGGAATTCAGCAGAAAAGTGACAGGAAACCTCTAAGCCATGGAAGGAGAGGGAAGTAAAGCATCTTGCCTGGCTAGAATTGGCTCACAGCCAGGAGGAACTGAGCATTGCAGAAAAAAAGTAAGGGAGAGATCCTCAGCAGTCTGCATTTCCTCCAGCCTCCTGTAATCTCAGCCACAGGAGAGCCCCTTGGCCCTTGCAGGCCCTGAAACTAGTATAGGAAGCTGCCTGGAGTCCATGTAGCAGCATTGTTTTCGAGAGGTTGTTTAAGCTGGGTCCTACACACCTCCAGAAGTGCAGCTGCAGCGTGGCACCATTTTGACAGCCCAGCCCCCATAGACAACATTCTGCCTTGGGACCCAACAGCTCCTATATCTCTACATCTCTGGAGCCCTCCTGACATCCCTCCACACCCACCCAGAGGGTTGCAGCCTCTTGATGCTGGCTAGACCCAGTGGTGCAGCAGAGGCACCAGCATTCTAGCCCACACAGTGTTCTAAAACCCAGGGAATGGGCAGTGCAGTGTACCAGGGCGGCTGCCCCTCAAACAAAGGGAGCTGAAATACGTGCTAACCATAGCCTGAGAGTTGCTTATTTGGGGCTACTGCTACTGCCAGCAACACTGCCCCCTACAGTGGCAGGGCCACCATGCACCTGCATGTGCCTTCAAGGTGCCTAGAGACCAGTTTGCGCATGCACTTTTCGGAGCACAGACCTCCCCTCCCACCATCACCACTGCAGGTGCACGAATGCAGTGTCTCAGACGTGGGGATTGACTTGCCCTGCCCACCACAGCTGGTGCTCGTGAGCACCACTGAGAGGCCTTAGTACAGGTTCAACACACCTGCCACCACCACTGTTGGCACCACCACATGTTGTCCTTGGGTCTGAGGATGGAACCACCCCGTTTGCAACCACCAGTGCCCATGCATGCCATTCAGGGACCTGAAGACAGGTCTTCCCTGCCCACCCACATTGCTGCTGCCACCAGAACCCATGCATGTAGTCCCAGTGCCTGGGGATAGGCTCGCCTTGCCTACTTCTATGGACACACATGCACACCATCTAGAGGCATGAGGGTGAGACCACCCCACTCCACCCCACCACCAGTGGCCATGCATGCCTCCTCCGGGCCTGGGAACTGGCTTGTCCAGTCTGCCACCACTGCCACCAGCACCCATATGTGTATGCTGCCTGGGGGCATGGTAACTTCCCTGCTCAGCCCTCAACCACCGCTGACATTTACAGCAGCCACTCAGAGACTTGAGGGTTGGCCCGTTACTGCCACTACCACCACTGATACCACAGACACCACCTGAGGGCCTGAGGCTCTGCCCACCTGGCCCACTGCTGCCAATCCTGGCACCTGAGCACACCACCTGGAGGTCTGAAGACTGGCATGCCTGGCCTGCTGCCAATACCACTAGTATCTAAGGACTGGCCTGCCTGGCATGCCCATCCACAGAAAAACCTCATCATAGCCTCCATTAATAACTGCAGCCAACCCACAGACACCACTGACACTCATTAGAGCCAAAGAAATCATACAGAAAATACAAACTGTGCCCACCCAGAATCACAGCCAAAGAACCCTATCCAATCAACACTACAAACACATCTATATGAAAAAAGATTTTCCTATGAAAGATAATTCATAAAATTAGAAGCAGTGACTGTTACACCAGGTATCAATGTAAGTACACAAAAAAACATGAAAAAAGAAGGAAATATGACACCTCCAAAGCAACACAGTTATACTCTAGTAACAGGTCTTAAAGAAAAAGAAATTAAAAAAAGAAAAAGAAATTTATAAAATGCCTGAAAAAGAATTAAAAATAATAATATTAAAGTAACTCAGTGAAATACAAGAGAACACAGATAAACTTATAAGGAACTAGCATCAATACTAAAACTAGTCTAAAACATGATAAGGAGAGAATTCTTCCTAACTCATTCTACAAGGCCAGCATCACTCTGATATCAAAACTAGACAAGGAATCAACAACAAAAGAAAACCTCAGGTCAATATCCCTGATGAATATAGATGTAAAAATCCTAAACAAAATACTAGCAAATGAAATCTAATTTCATTAAAAAGATAATATACTATGATTAAGTGGAATTTATCCCAGTGATGCAAGGATGGCTCAACATATGCAAATCAAGAGACGTGATATATCACATCAACAAAATGAAAGACGAAAACCATATGATCATCTGAATAGATTCAGAAAAAGCATCTGATATAATTCAGAATCTCTTAATGATAAAAGCTCTCAACAAATTAGGCATAGAAAGAACATACCTCAACATAATAAAGGCTATATATGACAAATCCATAGCTAATATTATACTGAATGAGGAAAAGCTGAAAGCCTTTCCTCTAAAACTGAATCAAGACAAGGATGCTCACTTTCATCATTCTTATTCAACATAGTACTGGAAGTCCTAGCTAGAGCAATCAGGCAAGAGAAAGAAAAGGCATCCAAGTTGGAAAAAAGAAACTCAAATTGTTTCTCTTTGCAGATGAAATGATTTTATATTTGGAAAAACCTGAAGACTCCACCAAAAAAACTCTTGGAACTGATAAACAAATTCAGTAAAGTTGCCAGATATAAAATTAACATACAAGGTTCAGTAGCATTTCCACACACCAACAATGAACTAGCTCAAAAAGAAATTAAGAAAACAATCCCATTTACAACGGCTAAAGACAAATACTTCGGAATAAATTTAACCAAGGAAGTGAAGGACCTCAGCAACAAAAACTATAAAACACTGATGAAAGTAACTTGAGGACACAAACAAATGGAAAGATATCCTATACTCATGGATTGCAAGAATTAATATTGTTAAAATGACCATACTACCCAATGTGATTTACAGATTCAATGCAATTCCTATCAAAATACCAATGACATTCTGCAAAGAAATAGAAAGGGAAATACTAAAATTAATATGGAAGCACAAAAGACCACAATAGCCAAAGCAATATTGAGCAAAAAGAACAAAGCCGAAGGCATCACACTACCTGACTTCAAAAAATATTACAAAGTTATAGTAATCAAAACAGCATGGTATCAGCATAAAAACAGACACATCGACCAATGGAACAGAATAGAGAATCCAGATATAAATCTATGCATTTACAATCAACTGATTTTCAACAAAGGCACCAAGAACATACATTGGGAAAAGGATACCCTCTTCAATAAATATCACTGGGAAAACTGCCTATTCATATACCGAAGCATAAAGCAAGACCCCTATCTAACGCTATATGCAAAAATTGACTCCAAATAGATTAAAGACTTAAACGTAAGACCAGAAACTATAAAATGACTAGAAGAAAATACAAGGAAACAATTCTGCACAGTGGTCTAGGCCAAGATTTTATGGGTAAGACTTCAAAAGTATAGATAACAAAAACAGATAAAATGGGAGTATAGTAAACTAAAAAGCTTCTGCACAGCAAAATAAATAATTGAGAAATAAAAATAAAATCCCAAGTCCCCCAACTAACTGAAAAGACCCCCTCTCAGCCAAGGGCGCTCCAGATAAACCTTAAAAACTGTGTTCCTGGCCATGATGGATGGGGGGTTGGATATATCTGAGTATGCCCCTTCTTTATTAACCTTTAACTAGAATTCTTTCCTAGGGACTGAGCAGAAACTAGCTCTGGAAAATGAGAAAAGGATGACTCATTCCTTTATCATCTTTAACCAATCATCTGAGGCCACGACCAGACTCCCTGTCTTTGCAGTTTCAATATGACAGCTCACCAGCTTCATAATGCATCTCTTCCTAATAAAAGACCACTGACCAGTTAGTGGTTCTGGCCAGTTTACAGAGGATGTGCAATGAGGGTTTTCATGTCCTCTGCTTTACCATTTGATGTCAGAGGTCCAAAAACTCCACCCTTGGATAATGCTAACACTTCCATTTTTTGTACATGTGACTGATGAAGAGGCATGAAGCTCAATTGCACATGTGCATGCATCTCCTTTAAAAATTATTCATGACTCTTCCTATAGCTTATTCAATATGTATACTTAGCCAACCCATTCAGCATAAATTTTAGTCTTATGCTTCCCTCCCTCAGAGTGCTTGCTCTTGGCTTCTGGCCAGAGGCTACATGTCCCAGCCTGTGGGATGGTCAGCCTGCAGGCTTCATTCTTTTATGAGAAATAAAGCCCTCCTTTCCAAATTTAGGAACCTCATCATTCTTCAACTGACATGACCGACAGAGAGAAGAGACAACCTGTAGATGGGAGAAAATACTTGCAAACTATTCATTCAACAAGGGACTAATAAACAGAATATACAAGGAAATAGAACATCTCAAAAGCAAAAAACAAAACAAAACCAAAAAAATCTCAAATAATCCCATTAAAAAGTGAGCAAAAGACCTCAAACTATGAAACTACTGTAATAAAACATTGGGAAAAATCTCTGGGACATTGGTCTGGGCAAAGACATCTTAAGCAATACCTCACAAGCACAGGCAACCAAAGTACACATGGACAAATGGGATCATACCAAATTAAAAAGCTTCTTCACAGCAAAGGATACAATCAACAAAGGGAAGAGACAACTCATAAAATGGGAGAAATATTTGCAAACTAGCCCTCTGACAAAGGATTAATAACCAGAATATATAAGGAGCTCAACAACTCTATAGGAAAAAAATCTAATAATTCAATAAAAAGATGGGCAAAGTATTTGAATAAACATTTATCAAAAAAGTCATATAAATGGCAAAAAGGCATATGAAAAGGTGCTCAACATCACTGATCATCAGAGAAATGCAAATCAAAACTACAATGAGATATAGTCTGATGCCAGTTAAAATGGCTTAGATCCAAAAGTCAAGGAATAACAAATGCTGGCAGCCAGACACAGTAGCTCATGCCTGTAATCCCAGCACTTTGGGAAGCTGAGGTAGGTGGATCACCTGAGGTCAGGAGTTCGAGTCCAGCCTGGTGAAACCCTGTCTCTACTAAAAGTAACAAAATTAGCCAGGCATGGTGGGGGGTGCCTGTGATCCCAGCTACTCGGGAGGTTGATGCAGGAGAATTGCTTGAACCCGGGAGGTGGAGGTTTCAGTGAGCCAAGATCGCACCACTGCACTCCAGCCTGGGCAACAGAGCGAGACTCCATCTCAAAACATAAACAAACAAAAACAAATGCCAGCGAGGATGTGGAGAAAAGGGAACCCTCATATGCTGTTGGTAGGAATGTAAATTAATGTAACTACTATGGAGAACAGTTTGGAAAAAACTCAAAATAGGGCTACCATATAATCCAGCAATCCCACTGCTGGGTATTTGCCCAAAAGAAAGGAAACCAGTATACCGAAGAGACATCTATACTCCCTTGTATGTTACAGCACTGTTCACAATAGCTAAGATTTGGAAGCAACCTAAGTGTCCATTAAGAGATAACTGGATAAAGAGAATGTGCTACTTATACACAATGGAGTGCTGTTCAGCCATAAAAAGAATGAGATCCTGTCGTTTGCAACAACATGGATGGAACTGGAGATCATTATGTTAAGTGAAATAAGTCAGGCACAGAAAGACAAACATCGCATGTTCTCACTTATGTGTGGGATCTAAAACCCAAAACAGTTGAATTCATGGACATAGAGAGTAGAAGGATGGTTACTAGAGTTTGAGAAGGGTAGTGGGGGTGGGCAGGGAGGCAGGGATGGTTAATGGGTACAAATAAATAGAAAGAATTTATAATACTTACTATTTGATACATAACAGGACGATTGTAGTCAATAGTAACTTAATTGAACATTTTAAAATAACTTTAAAATGTAATTGGAGTGTTTATAACTCAAAGGATAAACGCTTGAGGGGATGGATACCCCATTCTCCATAATGTGCTTATTTCACATTGCATGCCTGCATCAAAACATCTCATGTAACCCATGAATATCATAAATATATGCATCTACTATGTACCCACAATTTTTTTTAATTAAAAAAAGAGCAAAGAATGTGAATAGACGTTTCTCAAATGATGACATAAAAATGGCCAACAGGTGTTTGAAAAAAATGCTCAATATCACTAATCATCACAGAAATACAAATCAAAACCGAAATAAGATATCTTTTCACCTCAGTTAGAATAACTATTATCAAAAAGACAAAAAATAGTAAATTCTGGTGAGGATGTGGAGAAAAGGGATCAATTACACATTGTTGATGGGAATGTAAATTAGTACAGCCATTATGAAAAACAGTCTGGAGGTTTCCCAAAAAACTAAAAGTAAAACCACCATATAATCCAGCAATCCCTCTACTGGGTATTTATCCAAAGGAAAAGAAATCAGTAT
The DNA here is from genome assembly GCF_000951045.1 of Mandrillus leucophaeus. Lineage (NCBI taxonomy): Eukaryota > Metazoa > Chordata > Mammalia > Primates > Cercopithecidae > Mandrillus > Mandrillus leucophaeus. The sequence goes on along the minus strand of NW_012104198.1, from coordinate 501,135 downwards.
ACCAAAGGGATACCTGCTTCTCCGTGTTGATTGTAGCACTATTCTCAATAACAAAGATATGCAATCAACCTAAGTGTCTATCAATGGATGAATGGTTAAAGAAAATGAGGCATATATACACAATGGCATACTATTCAGCCATAAAAAATGGAATCCTGTCATTTGTGGCAACATGGATTTAACTGGAGATCACTATGGTAAGTGAAATAAGCCAGGCACAGAAAGATAAATATTGCATGTTCTCTCTCATATGTGGGAGCTACAAAAGTTGACCTCATGGACATAGAGAGTAGAATGGTGGTTGCCAGAGGCTTGGAAAAGGAGGGGATGAAGAGAAATTGGTTATTGGGTACAAACATACAGTTAGATAACAGGAATAAATTCTAATGTTTGATAGCACAGTGGGTAACTACCGTTAACAGTAATTTATTCTATATTTCAAAATAGCTAGAAGAGAGAGTTTTAAATGTTCCCAACATGAAGAAATAATAAATGTTTGAGGTGATGGATATCCTTAGTACACTGGTTTGATCATTACATATTGTATACATGCATTAAAAAAACATGTACCCCATAAATATGAACAATTATGTATCAATAAAAGAACTTTTTCTTTACATTCACGACTTGGCTAACTGGCATAAGAGGCCTAATGTGGCATTCTATTTCGCTTTAGACACGACTTTCTCACTAAGCTTAATCAAGCTTTTGATTTAAAGTGAGAGATGTGTAACTCTTTCTTTAATTTGAACACTTAGAGGCCAGTGTATGGTTATTGATTGGCTTAATTTCCATATTGTTGTGTCTCAGGGAATAAGGAGGTTGGAGGCAAGGGAGAGAGACAGGGAAATGGCCTGTTGGTGGAGCACACAGAACTGACAACATTGATTAAGTCTGCCACCTCATGTGGGTGTGGTTCATGGCATCTCAAAACAATTGCAATAGTAACATCAAATATCACTGATCACAGATCATCATTACAGATATAATGATAATGAAAAAGTTTGAAATATTGTGAGAGTTGCCAAAATGTGATACAAGACATGAAGTGAGCATGTGCTGTTGAAAAAAAAACTGCAAGATAAACTTGCATGACGCAGGGTTGCCAGAAACCTTCAATTTGTAAAAACAAAACAAAACAACAACAACAAAAAACACCACAGTATCTGTGAAGTGTAATAAAGAGCAATAAAGAGAAGCACAATAAAATGAGGTACGCCTGTGTATCCAGTCACCTATCTAACAATATTCTTGAAATCATAATAACCAAAATCAAACTCATTGATGAAACAGGAAAGTTCCTTGACACTCCTCACAGGCCATGCAACAGGGGTGCGACTCATCTGTTCTGTCACTGCCACTGCTCAAACCCCTTATGGGAGGGGGAGCAGACAGACAGGTGCAGAAGCCCAAATGGGTGTGTGTTACAGTGTGCCCTTTTAGCCTTGCTGTACATGGACAGCTTGAGTGTTAACCAGCTCAGTGGACACTCTGCCTTTCTGCAAGGGCAGAGGGTCGGTGTGACAGCTCTCTGTATCCTGAGCTCTTGTCCAGCTTCCTGGAAGAATCGGGTCACATATGAACTTGAAGGATGAATGCAGGGGTTTTATTGAGTGGTGGAGGTGGCTGTCAGTGAGATGAATGGGGAGCCAGCAGGGGGGATGCAGTGGGAAGATGATCTTCCACTGGAGTTTGGCTGTCCAGTGGCCAAACTCCTCTCTGATGACGGCCCTTAGCTGAACTCCTCTTGACGTTCAGGCATTCCTCCTCTTCTTTCTCTGCTGCATTGTTCTGCCATTCATCTGCTTGTCTCCTTGTCTTCTTGTCTGCTCATTTGCTTCTGGAGCCTGGGGTTCAGGGTTCATACGGATACAGGATAGGGGGGCATGATGGGCCAAAAGGCAATTTTTCAGGCATGAAAACAGAAATGCCTATTCTCACTTAGGGCCATGGGTCTCAGGCTTGAGGGTGGGTGGGGCCTTTGTCAGGGAACCACCCTCTCCTACCCAGTGTTTCCATCTCCTGTGTGAATCATTATCTCTTTTTGTCCCCAAACATGTATTTCTTTCAGTGCTCAACAATTCAATAACATGGAACCCCATTCTTCCAGTGCAACATATCAAAATTTGATCATTCTTGATAACTTGCTCTCCCAAATCCAAAATTGTTTGTGTTGTCTAAATGGTCGCTGTATACTTTGACCACTGATTAATTCTCTAGTCTTATCTCATGTTGTGTGCTCATGCCAAATTTGCCTTCTTTCAATTCCTTTGGGACACCCAGGACACCCAAAAGTTTGGCCTCAGAGTCTTTATATTGGGGTATCCTCTTCCTGGAATATTCTTCCTCCAAATCTTTACCTAGTGAGTTCCTACTTAACCTTTACATACCAGCTTAAATATTTCTTCTTTGAGTGAATCTTCCTGGACCCACCTGAGTAAATTCTCTCTTCCATCCCACCTTCATATCCTGCTGGTTTATTTTCCCAGGGGAGCCCGTAATTTCCCTTCATAGCTCTTGACAACTGAAATGAGTGACTGAGGTATAAGTCTCAATCACTGGGGTTTATTTTAGGGCATGTCTGTGAAGAACACGAATCACAGATACATCCGTGGCTGTTTTTCCAAAGAGGTTCTCAGGAGATTTTGTATTTGTATACTTCCTTAAAGCAGGGAAGGCATGTAGGAAGAGAGGCAGGTAGGTGTTTGGGCGAATAGTTGCATTCCTGTGAGACATTAGTTAATGATCAGTAAATCTACATTTTATGTAAGATAAAGCGAATGTCTGGAAAGAAAAAAGGAGTAAAAGGTAAATCAATTACGCAGAAGTCTCTAGGTAGGTGGAGGAAGGAGTCTTGACTTTGTTCTACACCTGGGAGGATAAGCTTGTAATGACATTATCAGTGTAGAATCAAACAGACTTTAGTATTAGGAGCTAGACTTAGATTGTACACCTAAAGTCACATGTGGCATATCCTTGTTTATGGAAGGCCAGCAAATAACTTAGTCATGGGGGCGGGCAGTCCTTCCCAGATATCTGAGACCTTTTACCTTTCCGTGGAGATCTAGATGATGCATAATATGTTAGGAACAGCTATTCATTTGGAAGAGTGTGTTGCAATGACCTTCCCTTTTGCATTAGAAGTTTGGGGGGTCCTGAGGATTTAAAATTTTCCTTTACACACTCTATCACAATTTTAAGTATTTATTTGTGAGATTGTTTACATAATGTCTGTCTTCACCACTTGACTGTAAATAAACAAGTATTGCTCTTGTTTATTGCTCTTGTTTATGCCCTCAACACTGAGAACTGACAAATACCAGGCAGTTAATAAATATTTGTTCAGTGAATATATGTATAAATGAGTGAATGAATACAAGTTTTTCTCAAAAAGCGTATATTCCTCTCTTAAAGAGGAAGGGCTTTCTCAGTTTGGGAGCCTACTTCAGGGTCTGATGAATAGATACTCTGAAAGATTAAGAGCTATCTTTGATGGCCGGGCATGGTGGCTCACGCCTGTAATCACAGCACTTTGGGAGGCCGAAGTGGGTGGATCAACTGAGGTCAGGAGTCAGGAGTTCCAGACCAGCCTGGCCAACATGGTGAAACCCTGTCTCTACTAAAAGGTAAATACAAAAATTAGCCAGGTGTGGTGGCACACGCCTGTAGTCCCAGCTTTTCAGGAGGCTGAGGAAGGAGAATCGCTTGAACCTTGGAGGCAGAGGTTGCAGTGAACTGAGATTGTGCCACTGCACTCCAGCCTGGGCAACAGAGCAAGATTGTCTCAAAAAAAAAAAAAAAAAAAAAAAGCTATCTTTCAGAACTCAGTAAAGTTCTCAACAATGTTCCAAGTCATTTTTATCCTCCAAGTTTGAGCTAAGTATTATACTAAGTTGTTCTCTTTTGCCCACAGTCCTCTCCCTAGGGTTTTCACCAGCTTTTCTTTAACCTGAGAAGAGTCAAAAGGAAAAACACAATAAAAATATTCACTATATTTTCCTGAGAATCTAAAACATTTGAAGTTTGCTTAGAGATTTGGCTGAAGCTTTGGATTGTCTCCGATTTTGGCAATCAATTTATCTGGGGCGAATTCAGTTGTTCACAAGGTTGTTTTTTTCTTCAACTTTCAGTTTCAACATGAGAGCTGGAGTTACCCTCTTCGTGGTTCAAATGGAGCAGTTAAACTCAGGGCCAAAGTTGGAAAATCTGACATAAGGAATATATGCTTCCAAACCTCGTGACACCTGGTAGTTATGTTCCAGATTCTGGCTCCTGGGTCCATGGGAGCTGTAAGCTCTGGTCTTTCCAAAAGTTTTGTCATAGTAGTAGGGGAAAGGAACACTTCTTATGAACAGTGAAAGGGAAACACTAACCTGTCTACTTTCCTCCAGACATCAGAAGTGAAAAGTAAGACAGAGACATTTCTGACCTTGTCTGACTCAGTAGGACAGTGTCAGGATTTGTTTAGAGAGAGAAAGTGACCATCCTTTAAAAAAAAAAAAATCCTTATGCTCCCCACTGTTGGTCTCAAGTACATGGTTTAGGTCCAAGCCCTAGGTCTTTTTCATTTCAACACCAAACTCTACACTGGTTTTTGAGATGAAGACAGGGGTTATAGATCTGCAGAACAGTAGAATAGCCGCTGAGTGCTTGAAGAACCCGTTATAAACCTCCCTTTTCTCTGCCCAAGTATCCAGAACATCTTCCCTATACTGAGTTGTTCTGGACCAGGCTCCATTGTTATTCAGCCACGCCCAATCCCTGGGAAGCTGACATACAATAGAAAATGGAGTGATAATTATGCAGCCAGTCTCTGTAGGACTTTTAGGGGAAGAACAGTCTTCTTAGGAAGTTAGTTGCCTAGTCATTTGCTTTACTATAAAATTTATATATATATTTTATATATATAAATGGCTACTGAGACCAGAGGGAGGGAGGCCAGAGGATGGGAACATGGTCAATGTTTTACTGATGACTTGATTATCCAGCGATGACCAAAAACTCCAATGGCTACACCAGCTATCATCATGCTTAGCTCTTGCTTGTTTACTTGGCTAAAAAATAAATACTCTCCTGGTTTCCCTGGGAGTTATTATGGCTTATAAGCAAGATAACAGTTAAAATTCCGCACTTTCATGCTAAGGTTTACAAGGTTCTGTTTCTAGATTTCTCTTCCTGGAGATTCTCTACTTGGACACCCCCTTCAGCCTAAAGATCCCAGAAACATCATGAGGAGCTCTCGTAGGAACTGTTGGATAGAAGCAACTCTGTTGCCACACTGAAGACCAGATTCTGGAGATCCAGCATGGGAATCCAAGCCTGAGAAGTGCTGCAGAAGATAAGTACGGACTCCTCAAAGGTGTAACAAAGGCCGAGGACTTGGAAGTCAAGAGACCTGTGTGCAAATCTGCCTTTCATTATAACTGTTTGATTCCGCTTAAATCACTTAACTGCTTTGAACTTCAATTCCTCTTTCTGTAAAACAGGAATACAATTACAGTACCTACTTCACAGTTGTAATTAATGAACAAACAAATGCACAAAGGATCCAATATACAGTAGATGATCAGTATCAGTGACTTGTATCAGAACTTATTTCTTACAACTGCTGTGCCTTACAAATGCTGCCCAACTCTCCATAAGAGACCTATGGTAGAGATGACACTGCTCTTCAGGTCCGTCTTAGAATTTTCAAGGCAATATTTGAAAAATTCTGAACTGATCCTGGAATGGCAACTTTCTTTTCTCCACCTATCAAAACCCAATTAGTAACTGTGGACCCAATTCAAGTGTCAACTTTATTGCACATATTCCTCAAATACTTTTTAGATCCTACCTAGGGACTAAGGGAAGAGTTCCTCAAGGAAGAGATGCTTGAGCTGAGAGATGAAAGCTGAGTGAGAGTACCCTAGGGAAGGCGAGAGGAGATTATATTCTGGGTAAAGGAGACAATATATGTAAAGATCTTCAGGCAAAAGATAATCTAGTTTGTTGGAAAAACTGAAAGAAAACCAGAAGGCCAGTGAGGCTAAAGCACAGGGAAGGCCAAAAGCCTTATAAATAGAGTAGTTATGCATGGCTGTGCAGTTGGAGCAAAACACAAATGTACCCTGTCAAAGGGGCATGTGAGGACAGAAACCCAGCCTGTGTTCTCCTTGCTAAACCATGCATTTATAGGGCTCTATCTACCCAGAAGGAGTGCCTTTTTCTACTTTGTCCACACTTGTTTTAATTTTCAGAAAGATAAACAAAAGTTAGCAGCATCTCTTACGAGGCCATGCATGTTCTTGCTCCTATCTATCACACCATTCTTACCTGGAACTCTTTCCCCTATTCTCTTCTTTGTGCTCCATCCACACAGGTCTTCTGCATCCTCAGGACTTTGCACTTGTTTTGCTTGTTATATTGGGTTTCACTAGCATCTACCCAGTACAATGCCTGGCATACTATTGAGGCCTGATGAGCGTGTTTTAGCGTTGAGTCCAGGACCTGAGGCTGATTTGGCTCCATCCGAGTCTGGACCTGAACCAACTCCAATTGGGTTAGACCTGCTCTGGTCTTCGGGCTAGCAAGGCTGGTGCAATGTCCATTTCGAAGTGCTGGGAGCAGTGAATCTTCCTACCTAGGCATGGCAAAGGGGGCACTTTTTGTCTTGGGGCTGCTAGAATCTTTAGAGATTGAGAGAGTCACAAGGGCTTCTTAATACAGGCAATATTAACTTTTTTTCTACATGGGATTGAAAGAATTGAGAAATGTGGTTGTTTCAGACTTTCCTGCACTTCAAAACTCAGAATGTATACTTAGCTTTCTCTAAGTATACATTACAACATATTCAACAAGAGTCTGCCCATCAGCCTAGATTTCTGAAAGAATGATAAACTCCTACTGCAACCGTTTGTTCAACAAATATTTATTGAGCACCTACAATAATTAATAAAATAGGCATGATCTTTGACTTCACAGAACTTAGATTTTGGTACCATGTTCAGAAATCTCTGTGGGATTATTTTACAGGGGAAATGTGCTTTCTTAAGGTGCCAAATGCTCATTGACAGCTTATATAGCAACTAATCAGGTACAAGAAGAGTCAGCCTTCCTTGGGTCCAAATCCTAGTGGATTCTACCATTTGAGAGCTGTGCTACTACCTTGGGCAAGTTACTTCTTATTTTCAATTTTCTCACCTGTAAATGAGAATAATAATGCTTTAACCTCATAGAATTTATATAAAGATTAAACAAAGTATAATATGTAAAATAATGTAGCCTAGTGTCAAATCAATAAACACTTCTATATAATACAACATACCCTCATACCCTTTTGTTTTATGGAAAATGAAAATTACTTTTAAGATAAAACTTATCCAGGAAATAGGTCCATTTCTCGGGAACTCAGAATAGTAATCAGAGGAAATGCCATGGCTATGGGAAATGTTTCCTACCTGTTATGTCCTGATCCAGGTTGTTATTTTCTTGAGATAGAAACCTTTATCTTGGTGTCCCTCAACCAACCCCAGTGCCTAGCATGGTGCCTGGGAGCACTGCAGATAGAGGACTTGTCCTGTTAATTTCTGTACTCTGAGGGTCTGGTATAGTGTCTAGAACAAAGTATGCATATTATTCAGTTGGTGCAAAAGTAAGTGCAGTTTTTGCCATTACTTTCAATGGTAAAACTTAATAGCTGTATAAGCTTACTTTTGCGCCAACTTAATAGCGGTATAAGCTTATTTCATTCTTACTTTTGCGCCATGTACTTTTGCGCCAACTTAATAGCTGTATTAGCTTATTTCATTCTCACAACAACCCTCTAAAATGATGCCATTATTATCCTTATTATTAGCTGAGGAAGCTAAGGCACAGAGAGATTAAGTCAATTGTCCTAAATTACCAAGCTAAGAGTGATAGAGCTGGAATTTAAACCAAGTAGCCTAGCTCTTAGCCTGCATGGTAACACCTAACACAATCACATAGGAAGTGATTACTAGATATTTGCTGAATAAATGCAATTGCAAGAAAATGTAAATCATGATCATTTAAAGGAAGAATTCCATTATACATGTGTGCTTAATACAATAGCCGTATTCTGAAAAGTTAGATAAAAATCAATTCTTTGTAAATTTCATGCATTTCACTAGTGTGCCCAGCACATTGTAGTTTGAAAAAGAAACCCATACTGAGCTTTAAGGGTTCCTGCTATTCAGAGCAAATTGCAGTGATCCATTTTGTTGTGTCCTTTTGTCAAGTCAGTAATCACCTCCTAAACTGTCTGATTTATAATTAGTTTTTTTCACATACTGGCCTTTTCTAAGAAAGCAGGAAGGGCTGGTATCTATCCTTTTGTAGATCTTATTCCCATCACCTCTTAAACAGCTGCTCCCTATCCCCCATCAACTAGAAGGCTAGAGAGACAGCTGGTGCCCTCTTCTGGGAGTTTAGGGCTGTTGCATACATTGGGCCCACCATGGGGCATTTCCAGAAAACAATTGTCAACTACTTTTCAAGTCTGATGATAAGAATAGGGTTGGATTTTTATTCTTTCTTTGAAATAAATTGTATCTTTCCGAAAATAAGAAAGTTGACTGTAGTGTCCAGAACGAAGTATGCATATTACATGCATAAATCTATTTCATTCTCACAACAACCCTCTAAAATGGTGCTATTAATATCCATTTTAGAAAATGAAAATAGATAAAAATAGGAGACTCAGCCAGGCGAGTCTCTTGAAGCCCTGTTGGGTAGAGGGATGGAATTCCACTGTGGTGCTGAGAAGATGCTTCCTTCAGTTAGATATATTTTATTTATTTATTTATTTATTTTGAGACAGAGTCTCACTCTGTCACCCAAGCTGGAGGGAGATGGCTCGATCTCTGCTCACTGCAACCTCCGCCTCCCAGGTTCAAGCAATTCTCCTGCCTCAGCCTCCCGAGTAGCTGGGATTACAGGCACGTGCCATCATGTCCAGCTAATTTTTTGTATTTTTAGTGGAGACAGGGTTTCACCTTGTTGCCCAGGTTGGTCTCAAACTCCTGGCCTCAAGTGATCCACCTGCCTCGGCCTCCCAAAGTGTTGGGATTATAGGCCTGAGCCACCACACTCGGCCTCAGTCAGATATACTTTATGTATACTTTAAAATCACACGCTATTAATGATAAAATTGAGCACTTGAGGATTATCTACTTGCTAGATACTTTAGATACATTACCTCATTTAATAGAAGTGCAAACAATATCCCCAATTTACAGTTGAGAAAACTGAGAAGCAGAGAGGTTAAGCATTGGCCAAAAAATAACAGAACCGGGAATTTAAACCCAAATCATGCTCTTTCCAGTGTAATATGTTTTCTCTTTCTACTTCTTATGATCCTGTATCAAAATCCCACTACAAAAAGAGATGGCAAGGAAATGTTTTTGACATATGTAAAACCCAATCCAACATCACTGAAACATCAAAGAAAACCATGCCCCAAACCTCTATATGGACCTCTTGCTAGTTGTTCTGACATCTTTTTTTGTTTGTTTTATGTAGTTGTGTTGAATTCTTTTTTAATGTAGTTGTTTTGAATAGAAAGATAGGAAGTGGGCCGGGCACGGTGGCTCACGTCTATAATCCCAGCACTTTGGAAGGCCGAGGCAGGCGGATCACCTGAGGTCGGGACCAGCCTGATTAACGTGGAGAAACCCAGTCTCCACTAAAAATACAAAATTAGCCGGGCGTGGTGGTACGTGCCTGTAATCCCAGCTACTTGGGAGGCTGAGGCAGGAGAATCGCTTCAACCAGGGAGGCGGAGGTTGCGGTGAGCCGAGATCGTGCCATTGCACTCCAGCCTGGGCAATAAGAGCGAAACTCCGTCTCAAATAAAATAAATAAATAAATACAGATAGGAAGTGGTGTTCGCAGCCGCGCCGTTGTCGCTCTCCAACACCAGCGCCGCCTCTTGCTCGCTGAGCTGCAGCCGAAGGACAAGGCGGGTAAGTAAGGAGGTCTCTATGCCGTGGCTCTTACAAAGCGGACTGCCAGCAAATCTACCGGTGGTATAGCATCCAGGGAGCAAGCGGCTACAAAAGCCGCTCGCAGGAGTGCGCCCTCTACTGGAGGAGTGAAGAAACCTCATCGTTACATACCTGGTACTGTGGCACTCCGTGAAATTAGACGTTATCAGAAGTCCTCTGAACTTCTAATTCGCAAACTTCCCTTCCAGCGTCTGGTGCGAGAAATTGCTCAGGACTTTAAAACAGATTTGTGCTTCCAGAGCGCAGCTATCGGTACTTTGCAAGAGGCAAGTGAGGTCTGTCTGGTTGGCCTTTTTGAAGACACCAACCTGTGTGCTATGGATGCCACACGTGTAACAATTATGCCAAAAGACATCCAGCTAGCACGACGCATACGTGGAGAACGTGTTTCACAGTCCACTATGATGGGAAGCATTTCATTAACAAAAATTTTTTAAAAATCGCTTATTCCTGTTATTGGTAGTTCTGAACGTTAGTGTTTTTTTTTTTTTTTTTTCCATGGGGTCAAAATGTGCCTAACTATATGATTGCGAGTGGAAAAATAGGGGACAGAAACCAGGTATCAGCAGTTTTTCCATTTTCATTTCTGTTTGAATTTTTAATATAAGTGTGGAGAAGTAAAGCATTAATCCAAGTTAAAATGTTTCAGTGAACAAGTTTCAGCGGTTCAACTTTATAATAATTATAAATAAACCTGTTAAATTTTTGTGGACAATGCCAGCATTTGGATTTCTTTTTAAACAGGTTAATTTCTTATCGACGACAACTAAATGATGTTTGTAGCATTTTTATCATACAGTAGATTCCATCCATTCACTATACTTTTCTGAGTTGTCCTACATGCAAGTACATGTTTTTAATGCTGTCTGTCTTCTGTGCTGTTCCTGTAAGTTTGCTATTAAAATACATTAAACTATAAAAAAAAAAAAGCAAGATAGGAAGTTTAAATTGGTAACAGACAGAGGTTAAAGAACAAAGAAAATGTTGGGAAGCAGAGAAGGGGTTAGGAAATGAGGGAGTTGTGTGGAAATAGAGTACAGCATCTTCTTGGCTGCCGCTCTACAACTCCTGAGGCTAGAAGTGGCATAGCAGGTTGAGCCCCAGCTTTCTGGGGAATTCAGCTTGCATAAAATGTAATAATAACTAACCTACATCTAGTACTTACTTTGTGCCAGGCACTCTTTTAAATGCTTTACCTCTATTAACTCATTTAATCCTCACAAAAATCCCATTTTACATGTTAGAACATTGTAGCACAGAGAGGCTATGATTTTCATTTTACAGATGAGGAAACTGAGGCACAGAAAAATTGAGTAGTTTATCCAAGGTCAAGCTAACAAGTGGTGGAGTTGGAGTTTAAATTTAGGATTCTGCCTCCAGAGCTGTGTTCTCACCCGCCATGATATAGAGTTAACCCTTGAGCAACATGAGTTTGAACTGCAGATATTTTTCCATAAATATATTAGAACATTTTTGGAGATTTTCAACAATTGGTAAAAATTGCAGATGAACTGTGTAGCCTGTAAATATCAAAAAACTTAAGAAAAAGTTACATATGTTATGAATGCATAAATATATGTACTGACTAGTCTACTTTATTATTTTCTACCATAAAATACACACAAATCTATTATAAAAAGTTAAAATTTATCAAAATTTGCACACCCACAGACCATACATGGTGCCATTCACAGTCAAGGGAAATGTAAACAAATGTAGAGATTCAGTATTAAATCATAACTGCATAAAATTATGTACCCACCTCCTGTTGCCATGGTGGTGAGCTCAAGTGTTGAGAGTATCTGCTTAAAATGCCACCATGTGATGCTAATCATCTCCCCTTGAGCGGTCCGCTTTAACAATAACTTGCATGTGGAGATAAAAAGTGATCTCTCTTGAGGCTGTAGTGAGCCGTGATCGTGCCTCTGCATTCCAGCTTGGGCAAAAGAGTGGGATTCTGGCTCAAAAAAGAAAAAAAAAAGCCATCTCTGTTAGTTCTCCTGTACGTTTCACCGTGTACGTTTCATCGTGTTTAATGCAATATTGTAAACCATGATAACACCGTGTGACTCACATGAAGTGTCACTACTGCTGCCAGAAGTGCTTCTAAAAAGCAAAGTCATGACATTCCAACAAAAAGTTGAATTGCTTAATATGTATTATAGATTGAGATCTGCAGCTGTGGTTACCTGCCATTTCAGACAGACGATGTAAAACTTAGAGTATTGATAAATACAGTACAATACTGTACATGTATTTTATGTTTTTAAATCTTTTTTTTTTTTTT
>NW_012104198.1:473119-488791 GCF_000951045.1 Mandrillus leucophaeus | reverse complement strand
ACAAATCTATTATAAAAAGTTAAAATTTATCAAAATTTGCACACCCACAGACCATACATGGTGCCATTCACAGTCAAGGGAAATGTAAACAAATGTAGAGATTCAGTATTAAATCATAACTGCATAAAATTATGTACCCACCTCCTGTTGCCATGGTGGTGAGCTCAAGTGTTGAGAGTATCTGCTTAAAATGCCACCATGTGATGCTAATCATCTCCCCTTGAGCGGTCCGCTTTAACAATAACTTGCATGTGGAGATAAAAAGTGATCTCTCTTGAGGCTGTAGTGAGCCGTGATCGTGCCTCTGCATTCCAGCTTGGGCAAAAGAGTGGGATTCTGGCTCAAAAAAGAAAAAAAAAAGCCATCTCTGTTAGTTCTCCTGTACGTTTCACCGTGTACGTTTCATCGTGTTTAATGCAATATTGTAAACCATGATAACACCGTGTGACTCACATGAAGTGTCACTACTGCTGCCAGAAGTGCTTCTAAAAAGCAAAGTCATGACATTCCAACAAAAAGTTGAATTGCTTAATATGTATTATAGATTGAGATCTGCAGCTGTGGTTACCTGCCATTTCAGACAGACGATGTAAAACTTAGAGTATTGATAAATACAGTACAATACTGTACATGTATTTTATGTTTTTAAATCTTTTTTTTTTTTTTTGAGACAGGGTCCTACTCTGTCACTCAGACTGGCTGGAATTCAGTGACACCATTATGGCTCAAGCAATTCTTCCACTTCAGCCTTCTGAGTAGCTAGGACCACAGGTGCATGCACCATCCTGGCTAATTTTTGTATTTTTCATAGAGATGTTGTTTCAGCATGTTGACCAGGCTGATCTCGAATTCCTGGGCTCAAGCAATCCTCCCTCCTTGACCTCCCAAAGTGCTGGGATTACAGGTGTGAGCCACTGCCCCTGGCCTTAAAATCATTTTCTTTTCTATGGCTTACTTTATTGTAGGAATACAGTATATAAAACATAGGACATAGAAAATATGTTAATTGATTGTTATCCATAAGACTTCTAGCCAACAGCTGGCTATTGGTATAGTCATCCCTCCTCTCTGTATACATGAGATTGATTCCAGGACCTCCTGCAGATACCAAAGTCTGCACATATTCAAGTCACATGCAGTCTGTTTTTCAAAATCCACACATACAAAAAGTCAGTCCTCCATGTAAGTGGGTTTTGCATCCTGCGAATACTGTATTTTTGATCCATGTTTGGTGGGAAAAAAATCCGTGTTTAAGTGGGCTCAGGAAGTTCAAACCCATGTTGTCCAAGGTTGAAGTGTAGTTAAGTTTTTGGGGGGTCAAGTTATACCAAATTCTGACTGCATGGGAGATGGGGGGGTTAGCACCCCTAACCCCCATGTTGTTCAAGGGTCAATTGTATTGCCTCTTCCAGTATGTTGTAAGAATAAGTATTGTTTCAGAAAAGATTTACTTCAAGGTATATATGGGTGTGTGCTTGTGTTTGTAATGGGTAGCAATGTAAAATGTATTCATCTTTGTAAGTCACAGACAAAAATATCTAAAAGCACTACTGCTCTAGCAATAGCATTGCTGAATTTTATATCTTCAACCTTAACAGAGGTGATGCCAGATTGCTCTCCAAAATGATTATACCCAATCATACTCTCAACAGCAGTGTGAGATGTTCCATATCTCTCTATGTAGATATTCTATATATTATACTTAAGCTCCATATCCTCACCTGAACTTAATAGTGCCAGACTTTTAATGTACTATCAATCCATTTATTGTGCTATCAATACTGGGTGTGAATAGTGTCTTAATGTGGTTTTCAGTTGCATTTTTCTGATTTCCAGTACATCTTTTCATACATTTGACCATTTAAATTTTGCTTATTGTGAATCATCTGTTTATATCCCTTACTTGTATATTATACAATACAACCCTTACAACAACTCTCTGAAAGAGCCAGCAGTATAGATGAAGAAACTAAGTATGGGAGAAACCTTGCTTAAAGTAACCCAGCTAATGAGTTTTTGAGCTGAAATTTGAGTCCAGGTGTAGAAGACCCGTAATCCTATGCCTTTTGTTTTACACTACATGCCAGGGCCCAAGGTCACGTTAGAAAAAAAAAACAGAGGAGAGAACAAATAAATTTGAACATGTAACCCTATGTCTTGTGTCTAATTAGGCCTTGTGCAATTAACATAGATTATTTCCTTGTGTCCTCACAACAACCTGTGAGGTAAAACCTGTTATCTCCATTTCTACAGATGAGAAAACTAAGGTGTAGAGTAGTGAAGAAATTTGCCTTGGAAGGGTTAAATTACAGTTAGGGACAGAATCGCAACTCAAACACAGATCTGCCTGATTACCAAGTCCATGCCTGTTTCACGATAATGTCTATCCATAGATATTCCTGGTGTAAGGTAAAGACCTCCCACAAATCAAGCCTGACTCATCATCTCCTAGAGCCAGGTCTTGACCTGCTTCCCCACTTTCTCTCCAGATCCCCATATGTTTCTACTTCGGTATGGCCAGGACTATACCTACTATCTTTCTGCGGAATCCTGGTCTGAGGTAACCTTAAAACTGGCTGAGCCCTGCTGCTTCACATTAACCATCTGGGCTAGGTTAGCTCCCATAGATTACTCTTCCACTTCCTCAGGCTTCTCTAATGAAGCCCAATCAGGATCTCAACGCCTTCCATGGTAAACCAGAAAATTGTAAGTCAGAGTCTTTAAATGTGGCTGCACATTAAAATCACTTGTGAACTTAAAAAAATCCTGATGCACTAGTTACAACCCAGGCCCATTACATCAGAATGGTACCCAGGCATTCATAATAGTTAAAGCTTCCCAGATGATTTGAATCTACAGCCAAGATTGGGAACCACTGTTATGGCATCTTCTTCAAGCTCCAGCAGCCATACTCAGTAGTTTCCACATCTTGGGTTTTCATAGGAACTTCTTGGAGGACTCATAAAGACCCAGATTTCTGGACGCCACCCCAGAGAATCCTGGTTCAGATCCAGGAGTCATTCTTAATAATCACCCCAGATAGTTTCACTGCAGATTATTAGCAGACAGTATTTTGAGAAATGCTGCATTAGAGGCATGGAAGTAGGATGGGAACAGGAGGCCTCTGGCCCTTTAAGGATGGATTAAGGGACTACTTTTAAGGCTGTAGGGGCAAGTAGGATCAGGCTGCTTTTTTTCACTCTAGTGGATAAGTTAAGGAAGTGGGTCCTGAAATGGACCTCTCCTTTTAGGTTACCTCAGCCTCTCAATAGGTACTATCTTGTTCTCAGCCCGGGAGAGTGGGAGGGACCTGCTGCCTTGTCCCACCTTCTGTTTCTGTTTCTTCTGATGCAAAGAGGCCAAGTTATGAGGAAACTTTGGCCCAGGAGATCCTCTTAGAGAAAGCAACATAGGGTCTGCCTGCCTTTCTTTTTCTTGCCCCATCCTTGGTTGTGGAGCCAGGATGCAGTTATCTGCATGAAAGGAAACGGTCAGAGTGACGTCCCTTGGGCTTGTGTTGGGGCCTGTTGTTGAACACTAAGCCTTTCAAGATGGTCCTCCGCAGTATTCTTAGAATTCTTTTTCTTTGTGAACTGGTCCTTTTCATGGAACACAGGGCCCAAATGGCAGAAGGACGGCAGTCCTCTATTGCCCTCCTGGCTGAGGCCCCTACTTTGCCCCTGATTGAGGAGCTGCTAGAAGAATCCCCTGACGAACAGCCAAGGAAGCCCCGGCTCCTAGGGCATTCACTGCGGTACATGCTGGAGTTGTACCGGCGTTCAGCTGACTCACATGGGCACCCTAGAGAGAACCGCACCATTGGGGCCACCATGGTGAGGCTGGTGAAGCCTTTGACCAATGTGGCAAGGCCTCGCAGAGGTGAGTTGTTATGCCCCCATACTGCCCTGGAAGGGAGAGAAGTGGAGAAGAGCTTAGAGAAAAGGGAATTGGTGGATTTACTGTCAGGCTTTGTTGCCTTGTGCACAGGTTGTTTCTTTAGGCTTGGTTTTCAAAGGATGGTAAGCTTGGGAGAAGCCAGAGTCAAGCCTACTTCCCTTTAGGGCATCAACTTAAGAACAGATTGCCTTGGTGCCTACTGAGAAATCTTTCCCAGGCCCCAGGACAACTGAGTGATGTGTCATCACCTATCTTTCACAGAAACTTTTATTGCTTGTGATAGTTCTGAAAACTGTAATTGAGACATATCCAGTTATATTCTTGTGGAGGGCAATTTAAGTGGCGTTTTGCTCTTAGAGTACAGGTTGCTGAGTTGGGGAAACTTCTAAGACCTCAGGAAGGACATAAATAAGCTAACATCTGAGGGTCTGTGTACCTGGCTCTGTGAGCATCTGCTACTGTATTTAATTCTTAATGAATGCTACTATCTTAGCTGTCTTGAGGCAATTAGCCTAATTTTAAAACTAAGGCATGGAGAGGTTAAGTAACTTGCAAATGGTACACAGATAGTGGGTCACAGAGATGGGATTTCAGCTCAAGTCTGTCTGATTCTAAAGTCTGTCAGTAACTTCTTAAGTCTTTAAATGTAGTATTCCAATATCCTTGTACCCCCAGCAGTTTTTGTACTTGGGCCATATTGCTACTTTGGGATTCTGGTACTGTGTACTTTGGAACTTTTTTTTGTCCCCATCATGATTGATTTTGCTTTTAACATTTGCATCAGATATTGTTCCAGGACAGCAGTGGGCTATTGAAGTGTAGGACTCTCTAGGGAATGCAGACAGTCATCAACTTCAAGGAATTCTTGGGAACCTAGTGAGATCAATCTGTGGCCTTCACTAGTCTCAGAGATGAAAAGAGACAGGACTTAACCCCCTCCCCAAGCAAAACAATAAATATTCTTGTACCTAACCCTTACTGTGAGATTACTGTGTGCCAGGCATTGCAGAAAATGTTTTATAAACTTATCTTAATCCTCACAACTACCAGATTAGGTAGGTAGTATTAGCATACCTACTTGATCGGTGAAGGAACTGAGGATCAGAGTCACTTACCCATGTCATACAACTAGTAATTGCTAGAGCCAGGCATCAAACCCAGGCTGTCAGGACTAAAGCCTGTGTGTTAATCATCATGCTGTTCTGACTCCCCATTGGATTTTAATTGAGTGCCAGGCAGTGTGTTTGGGTTGGGTATATAGAAGCAAATACTTTCCCGACCTCTAGAAGTTCCCAGTATAGTGGAATGGATAGATAATTACATAATAATGTTACAGTATGCCAAGAGCTTTGGAAAGGATAAACAGTACGGGCTCCCAGGACTTTTGAGAAGAAATGGTTCATTGCTTGAAGTGAAGAGACTGTGGGAAGGCCTCATGAAGGAGGTAGTACTTGAAATTGACCTTGCAGAAGGAGCAAAGAGGCCATGCATTGAGGCAGATAAGTGCATTCTGATTTAGGAAAGAGAAAATGGTGTGGGTAGAGATTCATTGAAAAATATTCATTTGGCATCTACTGAGTACTAGGCATACAGATGTGATCAAGATAGGTAAAACCCCTACTCTCATGAAGCATATGTTCTCATAGGGGAGACAAATAAGCACACACAGTTAAATCGTGAATTGTGGTTAAGTGCTCTCAAAGGATGAAGTAGGTTGTTAAGGTAGAGAATGGCAACAAAACCTTCCCTTTCCATGGAGTTGTCAGGGAATGTATCTTTGAAGAAGTGCCATTTGAGCTCAGATCTACAAGATAAACTAGGTATAAGAAGAGTAGGGAGAAGCCTGATTTAGGCAGAGGAACAACAGGTGCAAATGCCTAGAGGGTGAAAACAAGTTTGTTCCAATTGAAGAACAGAGGAAAATCAGTATGGCTGGATCCTCATGAACATTGTGGGAAATGGCAGGATATGAGGCTAATGAGAAGCAGGGACTTCTAGGCTGTGATAAGGGATCTGGATCCTAAGTGCAGCAGAAAGTTGCAAAACATCAAGCACTTTGGGAGGCCAAGATGGGAAGATCACTTGAGCCCAGGAGTCTGAGACGAGCCTGGGCAACATAGGGAGACATGTCTCTACAAAAAATAAAAATGCATTAGCTGGGGGTAGTGGTACACACCTGTGGTCCCAGCTACTCAGGAGGCTGAGACCAGAGGATCATTTGAGCCTGGGAGGTTGAGATTGCAGTGAGCCGTGATTGCGCCACTGCACTCCAGCCTGGGTGACAGTGAGGCCCTGTCTCAAGGAAAAAAAAAAAACAAAAACCCCAAAATTAAGAAAAAAATAGGCTTGTACAGATGATGTGAGACTAGAGAGGAGGATGCCTAGAATTAGGCATGTATCCTGGTCTCACTGTGGAATATACTGGTATCTAGGGACTCTGGAAAGGATCCAGAGACAGATGACAGATTCAATCACACAGGATGTGTGAGTCAGCCCTTTCCCTGAAAAGCTCTGACCAGACCCTTCCTGGCTCTGATTCTTAGCAACTTCATCCTGCTTCAGGAAACATGTGATGTCAAGGTCTCAAAGAAAAGGGCAGTTCCTCCCCAGACAGACTGCTAGAGGTTTGGGTTGGGTTCCTTTATAGCCAGGGTGGAGCAGGTTTAAGGGTGGGCCTCTAAGAAAGATTACTGTAAGATGGGAGTGTGGAATAACTTGAGAAAGCAAATACAAGCCTGACTTGGATTTGTGTGAATAATGTCTAGTGCCCCAAACCCAAGGGTATATTAAGCATGAGTTGGAATTTGAACTTTTATTTATTTTTTTGAGATGGAGTTTCACTCTTATCGTCCAGGCTGGAGTGCAGTGGCATGAACTCGGCTCACTGCAACCTCCGCCTCCCGGGTTCATGCCATTCTCCTGCCTCAGCCTCCCGAGTAGCTGGGATTACAGGTGCCCGCCACCACGCCCGGCTAATTTTTTGTATTTTTAGTAGAGATGGGGTGTCGCCATGTTGGCCAGGCTGGTCTCAAACTCCTGACCTCAGGTGATCCGCCTGCCTCGGCCTCCCAAAGTGCTGGGATTACAGGCTTGAGCCACTGCACCCAGCCGGAATTTGAACTATTAAAGATATTCTGGGGCTGGGTGCAGTGACTCAAAGGGCAGCTAATCCCAGCACTTTGGGAGGCCAAAGCGGGCAGATCGCTTGAACCCAGGAGTTCGAGACCAGCCTGGCAATATGGCAAAACTCTGTCTCTACAAAAAACAAAACAGAAAAAGCTGGGCATGGTGGCACGTACCTGTAGTCCTTGCTATTCATGGGGGCTGAGGTGAGAGGATCTCTTGAACCTGGGAAGTCAAGGCTGTAGTGAGCCATGATTGTGCCACTGCATTCCAGCCTGGGTGACAGAGTGAGACTGAAAAAAAAAAAAAAATCTGGAACATCAAGATGTAAAAGAACTTCTGTGTTAAAAATGCCACAACTAATGAAGAATTCCAGGTTTGTGGATTCTGTGGAGAAGGACTAGGTGAATAATATACAAATTAACATGGAATTATTTACTGATTAGATGTCGGAAGATGAGAGGTGGCTTTTTCCTGAGGTGCAAGGCTTTTGTAATCTTTGCTCTTGACCTTTGCCAGGAGGGGGCGCAAAAGTTTGGAGCAGCATGGATGCAACCTTTCAATCCTTTGGCCGTTGGGTGTCAGCACTACAGTTTGGATTAAAGCTCTTATTCACGAAGCAGCATCCAGCTTTTAGTAGACTTCTCAGCAAACAAAATATTTATGTGATCAAGACTCTGTTGAAAATAGTATTTAGAGGAATAGTGGTAAAATGAATGAGGTAAATGGAGAACAATTTCCAGCAAGGAATGGTAAAGAGAGAGATTAAGGGCCAAAGGAGGAAAAGATGCTTAAGAAGCAATTCTTGAAGTAGATGAAAGGCAGAAGTGGTAAGATAACTGTCTGTACTAGAAGATGATAGAAAAAATTATTTTGTAGTGCCTTGGTCCTGAGTTTGAAATTATAGCAGGCCATACCACCCAATACTGAATTGTTGTCCCAAAGCTGCATCTGTATACTGATGTGACATGAGACTCTTTCTTAATCCATGTATGTTTCAACAATTCTAAATGGACACATTTAATAGTCAACTAATAATAATATTGATCTTCTCCCCTACATACAGTATGCACATAAGATAATTCTATATTTGAGTTTTTTCCCCCTGAGCCCAGCATGGTAAGTAATCTAACAGTGAGATAGTTTCTCTAAAGAAAAACAGACTTGGGTTCAAATCTTAACTCTACCAGATACCGGCTGTGTGTCCTTTGTCATAGCTTCTCTGAGCCTCAATTTCCTTATCTACAAAATGGGGACAATAACTATCTCATAAGACTATTGAGGATTAAAGAACTAATACATGTAAAGCATCTAGTATATTAGTAAGTGCTCAATAAATGATAGTATCATTACCTTGAGTTAATTTTAGAGCTGATTATAGCTATCAGTCTATATCAAGCCAGTTTGTGAGGAAGATTCAGGTTAGGCGGTAAGAAGCTAAACCTCTGCTCTTGTTCCCTCTTACTTCTGCAGGTACCTGGCATATACAGATCCTGGGCTTTCCTCTCAGACCAAACCGAGGAATATACCAACTAGTTAGAGCCACTGTGGTTTACCGCCATCATCTCCAACTATCTCGCTTCAATCTCTCCTGCCATGTGGAGCCCTGGGTGCAGAAAAGCCCAACCAAGCACTTTCCTTCCTCAGAAGGAGATTTGCCAAAATCTTCCCTGATGTCTAACGCTTGGAAAGAGATGGATATCACACAACATGTTCAGCAAAGATTCTGGAATAACAAGGGACGCAGGATCCTACGACTCCGTTTTATGTGTCAGCAGCAAAAATATAGTGATGGTCTTGAGCTCTGGCATGGCACTTCGTCCTTGGACATTGCCTTCTTGTTACTGTATTTCAATGATACTCATAAAAGCATTCAGAAGGCTAAACTTCTTCCCAGGGGCATGGAGGAGTTCATGGAAAGGGAATCTCTTCTTCTCCGGAGAACCCGACAAGCAGATGGTATCTCAGCTGAGGTTACTGCCTCTTCCTCAAAACGTAGTGGGCCTGAAAATAACCAGTGTTCCCTCCACCCTTTCCAAGTCAGCTTCCGCCAGCTGGGTTGGGATCACTGGATCATTGCTCCCCCTTTCTACACCCCAAACTACTGTAAAGGAACTTGTCTCCGAGTACTACGCGATGATCTCAATTCCCCCAATCATGCCATTATTCAGAACCTTGTCAATCAGTTGGTGGACCAGAGTGTCCCTCGGCCCTCCTGTGTCCCGTATAAGTATGTTCCAATTAGCGTCCTTATGATTGAGGCAAATGGGAGTATTTTGTACAAGGAATATGAGGGTATGATTGCTGAGTCTTGTACATGCAGATGACAGCAAAAGTACAGCTAGCTCAAGTTTCCCAGGAAATTAGAGGAGAGTTTAAAATATCAGTGTTAAAGCTGCAAGTAATCCTGTACCAATCTGTACATTATATTTCTTGCCTTAAGTGTTACTTAAGTCTCTTCCCCCACTTGTGAGCTAGTCAGTTTATAGAAACAGTTCTGATACCAGTCCCCTAGCATGAATCAGTACAGTTTGACCACTAATCAGAGCCCTTAATGCTTGGGTAAAATGTCCTCTATTTTATTTTCCTTGGGGCTTTGTCAAAAGTCAGCAGTCAGTAGTGGTAGAACTTCAGAAATTTTCCAACTTTTCCCAGCTTGGGAAAGGTGGGTTTTTCCTAGTGTCCATATTCTGAAGCTCTGGAAGATTTGGGGTGGTGAAAATAGCTTGGGATTTTATACTGCCCTTCTTGCCTCCTATGTCCTAGAAACTACTAGTAGCTAATCAGACAAATTGCCTGCTTCTGTGTTTGTAATACCTTCTGAAACTTTTCTCAGACAGGCTGGAAAATTTTCAGGTAACAGTCTTTATAGAAATGTTTTGAGGGGATAGAAGGAAGGAAATCTTTTTCTAAACAAGCAGGGCTTTTCCTCTTAGCCTCTGAATCTGGGAAAAGTACCTGGGATTCTTTCCTGTCCTAGGTGAGTACAGTAGCCTTTAATGAAGCCCATAAGGAAACTAGACTATGGAACTGTCTGAGATAATCTACTTCAAACCTGCATTTATGGTGAAGAAGAGAAAATCTGTCATTGCTGATTAGCATTATGAATGGGGGAGTTATTTTTAAGTATTCTATGAAACAATAGAGTTCAGAGTATTTTCCTTATGTGACGCTTAAACCCCTGTAAATTACCCCACAAAGAAAGTTCCCTGGTGGCTCAGAGGCTGGGAGTTGGCCTGATTGGGAGTGCAGGGGATTTGAGGGCTGTGAAGGAAGGACTATGGGATAAGGGTGAAACCTGCGAAGGCCTGCAGCTGACTTTATTCTGGGCTTGCCTGTTTCATGTGTTCAGTTTGAATCTGGACCTGGGTCTCTGAGGGAGAAGGGCTTGTTGTCTTTGGGAGACATGGAATGATGCCTTGAAATAAATGATGCTTGTAGTGTGACTCCTTTCTACTCCTATACTGTATTTAAATGATGGGACTGGGTTTTGTTGCAAATAAATCATTTTGTTGTTGAAGAAAATCTTGACTGTTTTTAGAATTGAGAGAGAGTGGAAGAAATTTATTTCCTTTGTTCTCTTTAGCTATGGCTAAGACTTCGACCCTAATCCCTGAGGGGCAGGGCTGGAACATCCTCTGAAGTTCTTCTCTCTTAAGGAAACACTGCTAGCCATCAGCCCTCGCCAAGGTGCCCCTTTAGGGAAGCCCCTGAAACCCAGTAAGTCTTTCCCCACCCAATTGCTCTTGACTAGTCTTATGGCAATTCTCATGGGATGGGACTGATTTAGGGTAGGTATGTGTGTTTGTCAAATCCCTATGTTTCTTACCTATTCATTGTAAACTAACTTGTTTTACCATTCCCTTCAAAAGCTGGTTCCAGCTAGGCTGAATATCTTGCAAGTGTATAAATACAAGTCTTATTCTTGTGACTGAGGAGCTATTCCTTAACATCCGTTTGCCTGTCTACCTTCTTTACTGTATCGTTAAGAATCAACTCAGGTATTTCTCATCTTCTCAATGTCCCCTTGACACACCAGCCTCAGGTGTGTATTAAGTTTCCTATGTATTCAGATCTCACAAAGCTAGGAGATCATGACTTATTGAAAATCCCTAAGATCCAAGATGCTAAACTTAGGATCTGGTCTTATAATCAAGGTCCATCTTCAGCTAGACTGAATATCTTGCAAGTCTCTTAAGTGTCCCTCTGTGGTCATATAGCACTTTGTACCTGCCTTTAATATGCTCTAGTATATATGTCCTTGCAAAAAGATGGAGCCCCTTTTGAGTTTCAACTGCATCTTACCCTTTTCTATAAGAGCCTGGCACCTAGTAGGTCCTTAATGAATACAAACACACAATTATGACATTTTTTTGTGAGCAATGCATTCTTCCTGACATGGAACATCTCAATTTTTCACATATTTTATTTTTCCATGGGAATCAACGTAATATAAAATACTTTGTATATCAAGTAAGATGATTATTGTATCCCACTATTTCAAAATCATGATTTAAATTACAATAGAATGTAATAGCTACGTTAAGTAAGGCAGTTCTTGTCATCATTACATATGCTGCAAATTTATCTGGGAGGGGAACTATGGGCTTCCAGTCTAGGCATTTCCCCAGCCTACTTGGGGTAGACACAAATATCTAACAGGCCTGAAGATGGACCTTGATTATAGGATCAGATCCTGAGTTCAGCATCTTGGTTCTTAAGGATTTTCAGAAAGTCACAATCTCCTAGCCTTGTGAGTGCTGAGTACATAGGAAACTTAATCTGTTTATGGAGGGTTCAGGATTAATTGGCCTTATTATCTATTAAGCCCTGAGTTATCAGAATACCCAAGGAAAACACTGTCTGGATGGGGTTACTTGGTTACTTAGGATGATGTTATGGATTCTTTCTTTTCTTTGAAGTATTGCTTCAGTTCAGTACTTTTTCTCAAATCCAATCCAAAGTTAGGGTTCCGTACCTCAAACCTTCCTCTGAAAGGAAGAATACATGCTTGCTAGTGGAGGAGGGTGTGTGGGTGGGGGTGGGGCCCGTCTGCCCATGTAGGTAGGGAGAAATTGTTACTTGATCTGGAAAGGGAAAGTAGGAAGCAAGTCCACCTTGTCCCAACAGTCCCAATGAGTAAGCTGGAACTTCATTTAATGTATGGGTGCAAAAGGAGCAGTAGCAGGCATTTAAACTTGTGTCTGATCGTGGATCTCTTTTGCATTTACCTTGGTAGTATGTCACAACCAATTCTGGGCAAAGTTGGGAAGCAGGCAGAACTTCAGTTACATAAAATATTTGGCCTAATCTTGTAACACATTTCATGTCTTCAGTTAATTCTCCCAAGAGCACTATGAAGTAGGAGGTATTAGTCTTATTTTTTAAAAACTGACTCATTGAGGTGTAATTTACTGTAAAAGCTACTATTTAAGGTGTACAATTCAGTGGTGTTTAGTATATTTACAGACTTGGGTAAATATCACCACAATCTAATTTCACCACAAAAGGAACTTCATGCCTTTTAGTGGTCAATCCCCATTCCCCCAACCCTTACCAACAGATCCTGACAACCACTAGTCTACTTTCTTTTTCTCTGGATTATGGACATTTAAATAAATAGAATTGCATGATATTTAGTTTTTGTAACTGGCTGCTTTAGTATGTTTTCAAGATTCACCTGTGTTATAGCATATATCCATACTTTGTTTCTTTTTGTTACTAAATAATATTCTATTGTAGGATACACCAAACTTTTATCTACCAGTCTGATGGAAGTTCAAGTTTCTATGTTTTGGCTATTATGAATAATCTTGCCATGAATGTTCATGAGAAGTTTTTGTGTAGACACATATTTTCATTCCTCTTGTGTATACACCTCGGAGTAGAAATGGTGAATTATCTGGTATATTTAACATTTTGAGGAACTGTAAAACTATTTTCAAAGTGGCTGTACCCTTTTATAATCCAACAATGTATAAGAGTTCCAATTTCTCCACATCCTCATCAATACTCATTATTGTCTGTGTTTTATAGTCTAGCCATATTGGTGGAAGTGAAATGGTGCCTCCTTGTGGTTTTGATTTGCATTTCCCTAAGGATTAATGATGTTGAGCATCTTTTCATGTGCTTATTGGCAACTGGCACATCATCTTTGGATAAATGTCTAATTCAAATCATTTGCCCAGTTTAAAATTGTGTTGTCTCTTGTTGTGTTGTAAAAGTTCTTCATATGTTTTGGATATTAATCTCTTATCAGAGGTATGATATACAAATATTTTCTGATTCTGTGGATTATTTAATTTTCCTGATGGTGTTCTTTGAACACAAAAGGTTTTAATTTGGAAGAAGCCCAGTTTATCTATTTTTATCTATTGCTGCTTGTGCTTCTGGTATCATTGGAGAAAAATGGAATAATCCAAGGGTCATGAAAATTTACACCTATTTTTTTCTAAGTGTTTTATAGTTTTTGCTGTTATATTTAGGTTTTAAATCTATATTAGTTAATTTTTGCATACTGTGTGAGGTAAAGGTCCAACTTCATTCTTTTGCATGTGGTTATACAGTTGTCCCAGCATCATTTATTGAAAAGATTAATCTTTCTCCATTGAATTGTCTTGGCACCTGTGTAAAAAAAAAAAACAAAAAACATAAATATAAGTTTATTTCTGTACTCTCAAGTTTATTCCATTGATCTATATGTCTATTATGCCAGGACAATACTGTCTTTATAACTGTAGATATGTCATAAATTGTGAAATTGGAAAGTGTGGGCTGGGTGTGGTGGCTCATGCCTGTAATCCCAGCACTTAGGGAGGCCAAGGCAGGTGGATCACTTGAGGCCAGGAGTTCAAGACCAGCCTGGCCAACATGGTGAAACCTTGTCTCTACTTAAAAAAAATACAAAAATTAGCCAAGTATGATGGCATACACCTGTAATCGCAGCTACTGGGGAGGCTGAGGCACGAGAATGGCTTGAACCTGGGAGGCAGAGGTTGCAGTGAGCTGAGGTCAGGCCACTGCACTCTAGCCAGGGTAGTGGAGTGAGACCCTGTCTCAAAAACAAAACAAAAAAAATTGGAAAGTGTGATTCTTCCAAATATTTTATTCTTTAGCAAGATTGTTTTGGCTTTTCTGAGTCACTTGCATTTCCATATTAATTTTAGGGTCAGCTTTTCAATTTCTGCAAAAATACCAACTGGATTTCTTCAATGGGGACTACACTGAATCTACAGACAAATTTGAATAGTATTGCCATTTTGACGTTAAGTCTTCTGATCTATAAACATGAGATATCTTTTTATTTAGGGACTCTAACTTTTTCAATGATGTTTTAACATTTTTAGTATATGTCATACTTAAATTTATTCCTAAGCTTTAAAAATTATTTTTGATGATATTATAAATGGAATTGTTTTCTACATTTTGTTAAATCAGACTGTTTATTACTAATGTGTAGAAATACAATTCATTTTTTTTTTTGGTGTTGAATTTATATCCTGCAGACCTGCTGAACTCATTTATTACATCTAATAGTTTGTGTAGATTTCTTAGGAGTTTCTGTAAACAAGTTTATATCATCTGGGAATGTGGATAGTATTACTTTCTTTCTTTCCAAACTAGATGCCTTTTATTCTTGCCTAATTGCTTTGGCTAGAACTTCCAATACAACATTGAATAGAAGTTGTGACAGCAGACATTCTTTTCTTGTTCTCGATCTTGAGTGAAAGCATTCAGTCTTTCATCATTAATTATGATGTTAGCTGTGGTTTACTATAGATACCTGACTTTAATACTTACTTTAAAGTTACAGTAATCAAGGTATTGTAGTATTGGGGAAAGAATAAACAAATAGATCAATGGAACAGAATAGAAAACCCCAAAAATAGATCCACACAAATGCAGTGAATTAATCTTTGACAAAGGAACAAAGGCAATTCAACAGATAAAGAGTAATTTTTTCAACAAATGGTGCTAGAACAAAAACAAATCTAGACAAAGACCTTATAGTTTCAATAAGAATCTGTTGAAAATAGATCATAGATATAAATGTCAAACACAACTTTAAAACTTCTACAAGATAACGTAGGATAAAATATAAATAACTGAGTTACGTGATGGCTTTTCAGAGACAAAACCAAAAGCATTATCTAAAAAAGAAAAAATAAGTTGGGCTTTGTTAAAATTAAAGCTTCTGTTGTGTGAAAGACTGTTAAGAATATGAAAAGCCACAGACTGAAAAAAATTGCAAAACATATTAGATAAGGGACTTGTATCTAAAATATATAAAGAACTCTGAAAACTCAACAGTAAGAAAATCAATTAAAAATGGGGAAAACATGAAAAAACACCTCAAAAAAGAAGGCATGGGCTGGGCATGGTGGCTCACGCCTGTAATCCCAGCACTTTGGGAGGCCAAGGTGGGTGAATCACGAGGTCAGGAGTTCAAGACCAGCCTGGCCAATATGGTGAAACCCCATCTCTACTAAAAATACAAAAATTAGCCAGGTATGGTGGCACATGCCTGTAGTCCCAGCTAATTGGGAGGCTGAGGCAGAAGAATTGCTTGAACCCAGGAGGTGGAGGTGGCAGTGAGCTGAGGTCATGCCACTGCACTCCAGCCTACGTGACAGAGAGAGACTCCATCTCAAA
>NW_012104198.1:428803-473069 GCF_000951045.1 Mandrillus leucophaeus | reverse complement strand
AAAAAAAAAAAAAAAAAAAAAAGGTATATGTGGCAATAAGCATATGAAAAGATGCTCAACAACATATATCATTAAAACGATGAGGTACCACTGCATACCTATTAGAATAGCTAAAACCCAAAACACTGATATCAAATGATGAAGAGGATGTGGAGAAACAGGAACTCTCATTCATTGCTGGTGGGAATACAGAATGGTATAGCCACTTTGGCAGACAGTCTGGCAGTTTTATAAAACTACAGTCTCATCATACAATCTGGCAATCACACTTCTTGATACTTATTTGTGTTAAACTTATGTTCACACAAAAACCTGCACACAAATGTTTATAGCAGATTTATTCATAATTGCCAAAACTTGGAAGTAACCAAGATATTCTTCAATGGGTAAATGAAAAACAAACTGTGGCACATGTATACAATGGGATATTATTCAGCAATAAAAACAACATGGCTATCAAGCCATGAGAAGACATGGAAGAGCCTTGACTGGATATTGCTAAATAGAAGAAGCCAGTTTGAAAAGGCTACATACTATATGGTTCCGTTCATATGACATTCAGAAAAAAGGCAAAGCTATAGAGACAGTAAAAAGATTAATGGTTTCCATGGGTTTGCTGGGAGGGAGGCATGGAGCATGGGGCATATTTAGGGCAGTGAAACTTTTCTACATGATTCCATAATAGATCCATGTTATATATTTGTCGAGACCCATATAACTGTACAACTGAAAGAATGAACCCTAATGTAAACTATGGCCTTCAGTTAATAATGTGTCAATACTGGTTCATCAATTATAACAAATGTGCCACACCAGTGAAATATGTTAATAACAGGAGAAAGCTGAAAGATGTGTTGGGGAGAAAAAGGTATATGGGAATGCTCTGTACTTTTAAGTTTTTATTCTTAAATTGACAAAGTTGCATGCAATATACCATGTACGACATGACTTGAAATATACACTGTGGAAGAACTAAATCAAGCTAATTTAACGTGTATTACCAGCCAGGCGTGGTGGCTCACGCCTGTAATCCCAGCACTTTGGGAGGCTAAGGCGGGTGGATTACAAGGTCAGGAGTTCGAGACCAGCCTGGCCCACATGGTGAAACCCCATCTCTACTAAAAAATACAAAAAAATTAGCCAGGCATGGTGGCGCACACCTGTAATCCCAGCTGCTTGGGAGGCTGAGGCAGGAGAATCTCTTGAACCCAGGAGGTGGAGGTTGCAGTGAGCCGAGATGATGCCATTGCACTCCAGTCTGGGTGACACAGTGAGACTCCGTCTCAAAAAAATAAAAAATAAAAAATAAATTAAAAAAAAACATGTATTACCTCACATAATACTTTTGTGGTGAGAATACAAAGTTAGCATTTTCAAGAATACAATGTATTGCTATTAACTATAGTCAGCATGTTATGGAATAGCTCTCCTAAAATTACTGCTATCTAACTGAAATTTTTTATTCTTTGTTCAACACTTCCCCACCCCAGCACCTGGTAACCACTATTTTATTCTCTGTTTCTGTAAGTTCAACTCCTTTTTTAGATTCCATGTGTAAGTGAGATCATGCAGTATTTGGCTTTCTTACTTGGCTTATTTCACTTAGCATAATGTTCTCCATCCTCCAGATTCATCTGCATTGTAAAAAATGATGAGATTTCTTTTTTTAATGGCTGAATAGTATTCCATTGTGTATGTGTACCACATTTTCTTTTTTTTTATATTATACTTTAAGTACTGGGGTACATGTGCACAACGTGGAGGCTTGTTACATAGGTATACATATGCCATGGTGATTTGCTGCACCCATCAACCCGTCATCTACATTAGGTATTTCTTCTAATGTTATCCCTCTCCTAGCCCCCCAACCCCCAACAGTCCCTGGCATGTGATGTTCCCCTCCCTGTGTCCATGTGTTCTCATTGTTCAACTCCCATTTACGAGTGAGAACATGCGGTGTTTGGTATTCTGTTCTTGTGTTAGTTTGCTGAGAATGATGGTTTCCAGCTTCATCCATGTCCCTGCAAAGGACATGAACTCATCCTTTTTTGTGGCTGCATAGTATTCCATGGTATATATATGCCACATTTTCTTTATCCAGTCTATCATTGATGGGCATTTGGTTTGGTTCCAAGTCTTTGCTATTGCGAACAGTGCAGAAATAAACATACGTGTGCATGTGTCTTTATAACAGAATGATTTATAATCCTTTGGGTATATACCCAGTAATGGGATGGCTGGATCAAATGGTATTTCTAGTTCTAGATCCTTGAGAAATTGCCACACTGTCTTCTACAATGTTTGAACTAATTTATACTCCCACCAACAGTGTAAAAGCGTTCCTATTTCTCCACATCTCTCCAGCATCTGTTGTTGAAAAAAGGTTAGAGCATATCCACATTTTCTTTATCTATTCTTCCGTTGATGGACACTTAGGTTGATTCCATATTTTGGCTATTGTGAATAACACTGCAATAAATATGGGAGTGCAGATATTTCTTGAACATACTGAGTTCATTTCATTTGGATATATATCCAGTAGTGGAATTTTTGGATCATATGGTCATTCTCTTTTTAATATTTTGAGGAACCACCATACTATTTTCCATAATGACTGTAATAATTTACATTACCACTAACAGTGTGCAATGGTTACTTTTTGTCCACATCCTTGTCAACACTTCATCCTTTGTCTTTTAAAAAAAATTGTGAATTGAAAATTGATTGCTGCATATATTTATGGGGTACAATATGGTATAATTTATAAGTATAATGTGAAATGATTAAATCAAGCTAATTAGCATCTCTGTTATCACAAATACCACTTTTTGTGGTGAGAACATTACATTTACTCTCCTAGAAATTTTGAAATGTACAGTACCATGCATAGTGAATATTAACTTTATTAATGATACTTTATTAAATATATTCACTATGCTGTGCAATAGATCTCAAACACCTTATTTCTTTTGCCTGATATTGTGTAGCCTTTGACTATCATCTCTCCAGCATCCCCACCCCTGAGTCTTGGCAACCACCATTCTACTTTGTATCTATGAGTTCAATTGTTTTAGATTCTACATACAAGTGTAATCATATGGTGTTTATCTTTCTGTACCTGGCTTATTTCACTTAGCATAATTTTCTCCAATCTCGTCCACATTGTTGCAAATGACAATTTCCTTATTTTTAAAGACTGAATAGTATTCCATTGTGTACATATACTACATTTTCTTTATCCATTCATCTGTTGATGGACACTTAGGTTGATTCCATAACTTGGCTATTGTAAATAGCCAATGAACATGGGAATACAGACATCTTTCACAAACTGATTTCAAATATTTTGGGTAAATACCTAGAAGTGGGATTGCTGGATCAGACAGTGTATTAGTATGGTCTACACTGCTATAAAGAACTACCTGAGACTGTGCAATTTATTTAAAAAAATGCTTAATTGACTCACAGTTCCACAGGCTGTACAGGAGGCATGGTTGGGGAGGCCTCCAGAAACTCACAATCGTGGCAGAAGGGTGAAGGGGAAGCAAGCACGTTTTCACATGACAGCAAGAGAGAGCTAAGGGAGAAGTGCTACACACTTTTAAACAACCAAATCTCGTGAGGACTCACTATCACAAGAAGAACAAGGGGGAAATCTGCCGCCATGATCCAATCACCTCCCACCAGGTCCCTCCCTCAACACTGGGGATTACAATTCAACATGAGATTTTGGTGGAGACACAGAGCCCAACCATGTCATATGGTACTTCTTCTACTTGTAGTTTTTCGAAGAACCTCCATACAGTTTTCCATAGTGACGATACTAATTTACATTCCCACCAACCATGTACAAGTATTTTCTTTTCTTCACTCCCTTGCCAACACTCTATCTTTTGTCATTTTGATAATAGCCATCTTGACACATGTGATATCTTACTATGGTTTTGATTTGCATTTTGCTGATAATAGTGATATTGAGAATTTTTTCATATACCTTTTGGCCATTTTATGTCTTCTTTGGAGAAATGGCTATTCAGGCTCTTTGCCCACTTTTTAATCAGGTTATTTGTTTTCTTGCTGTTGAATTGTGTTCCTTGTATATTTTGAATATTATCCTCTTATCAGATATATGGATTGGAGCAGGCCTATATCCTGGCAGTGTGGGGGCTGACACAGCTCTGGGCTGGTCTAAAACATGGAACAGGTTTGGGGCCTATATATTCAGGGGCTGGCCTGGAGGATGGGTCTATTGGTGCTGGCCTGATGACTAGGGTTGTGGGTGCTGTCCTGTGCTAGGGACATTAAGGTCAGCTGGGTGCTGGGTGAAGTCTGAGGCCAAGAGTCCTGGGGTTGACTTGGCCCTGGATGTCCTGGAGACTGGGTCTGAGGGGCGCTTGCCTGGCACTGGTGTGGGCCCAAAGCCTGGTGCTGGCTTGGCACTGAGGGTGGTCCAGAGCCTGGAGCCACTGAGGTTGGCCTGGCAGTAGGGAAAACCAGAGATTCAGTCTACCATACTGGCCTGGAGTCTGGAGTTGTAATGTCCAGCCTGGTGCTGGGGCAAGTCTAGAAACTTAGTCCATGGGTATTTGCCTGGGGCCTGGGGCTGTGGGGTCTGCCTGTTGCAGGGTTTTACTGTGGCAGATCTAGTGTTGGCATCCAAAGTTAAGTCTGATGCTCACTTTTCTCTCTTTCACCCAAGCAAAGGATATCTCTTTCCACACTCTGATGCCTGTGGTTGGGAAAGGGGTGACTCAGGTGATGTAAAACTGTCCTTTCTACCATCTTCAATGTGTATTTTCTTATTTGTGTGTTACCTCTAGGTGTTGTGATATCTCACCTGGTTTTCTTAGCAATTGTGAAGGTATTTTTGAGCGTGGGTAGTTGGTTGAATTGATGTTTCTGTTAGGAGCATGATCACTAAAGAGTCCTATTCTGGCATCTTTCTTCACTCCTCCTTCGACTCTCTGTACTTTTGCTCAGTTTTTCTCTAAACCTAAAGCTGCTCTAAAAATAAGTCTATTAAACAAATAAACAAAAAAGGCTCTTTGCATGGGACAAGCTCTGAGGCATGTCAAATAAAGATGAATCATATGAGTGGTGTTTCCAAGGAATTGTTAAATAGTGATGGGTCAAATACTGACAATTTTCTGGGAATGGGACTTGTTCTGAGACCTCCAAGCTAGTCTGTCCCCTCCAGTGGCTGCTAGCCTACTGATTTTCACAACTACTGGAGTTGTCAGGCTATTGGTTCTCAAGGCTACTGTAGAGCTAAGGACAGGGGGATTGGAATAGAACAAGTTAAAATGCCATAAAGCTGACTGTTCTTATAGAGGTTTGGCCATTTTTCTTGAACAAATGCTCATTGTATTGTTGCAAGCCTTTGATTAATTCTAGTGTTCATAAAATGTTGGTTTTGATAATTTTTGCCAGGTCTCTCATTGTTTTTGTTGAGGAGCAGATTTTTGGTGTTTCTTGCTCCACCATTCCTGAAGCATTCTTCTATTAGCCCCACTGCAACTTGCCCTGAAGATTCATATCTCCATGTCTTCTGTATTCATTCATTTAATAGACATAACTGGATTTCCCCAGATAATAGGCTATTTTTTATCCTATAAAGTTTTAAACAGCCTTAGAAACTAGAGTGTTTATCTACTTATATGCATATAGGCATATATACAGTCCCACTTTCCACACAGAGATTGAATACTATCTATCACATGTGCAATTTCATTTGAAAATAGAGTTCATTGCTAGTGTTAATGTGAAGGGAGTAGATGGTCTCCCTACAGTGGACTTTTCCCAATACAATGGTTTTTTAAAAATCTCTTTCTCATCTTTGTGGATTCAAGTGGTTTTCTCTCAGCAAACAGAAAACTAACCTTGAACCTACTGCTTTTACCTGGCCTGGAAGGGTCAATGGAAAAATATCAGAAAGCAAGATGGGAGGGAGTTGGGGTCAGAGAGGCAGGGGCAAACAGATTTCCAGACACCAGCAATGAATTAAATACTTGAATAATATCTGTTAGATGGAAGAATCAATCTCAAGAGCAGGTGTGGGAATGGGCTACCAAGTACAAAGAGACTCAGTAAGTACTTTTCATTGAGATGACAAAAGGTCAGCTGATATCTGCCAAGATTATTTTCCAGCACTACGTACACACTGTACCTTACTGGAGTCATGCCATGTTTTGCTGCTGCTTCTGGAGCCTCAGCTGTTAAGTCTGATAGAACTTCACAATGCTAAGGCTTGGGAGGTAGGTGAGATGGGAGATAAGCATCAGATTGAGCCTGCTTTCTCCTTTATCCCTTTTTTATTCAGATATTGACCAACCCAACTGAAGATACTATTGTCTTTGAATCTGTGGCAAAACCATTAGATGGCATGGGACTGCCAAGCATCTCTAGATGTCTAGGATGACCTGTTATAGAGAATCTTTTATGGAAAAATTTGTTGAGTTTTCCACATTTGGATCATAGAGTGTGTAACCAAATATTGCAGGTGAGAACTTTGTCTTGGCCTCTGTCTCTCTTGCTATTGACAGCTTAAGTACCTTACTCTAGGATTCCCAGGGTTCATATGACTTTCTGCTTTTTGTTTTTAGGAATGGATATTGTGTAGTCAAAAACTTCGGGGCTGAGACCATGGGGAAAGTAGACAGAACCATGAAGGGTGATAAACCACTTGTGTTGAGCAATTCATTTGTTGTCTCTTGTTTCTGTACAAGTAGGCCTAAGTAAGTATTGGCA
Organism: Mandrillus leucophaeus; assembly: GCF_000951045.1. Lineage (NCBI taxonomy): Eukaryota > Metazoa > Chordata > Mammalia > Primates > Cercopithecidae > Mandrillus > Mandrillus leucophaeus. The sequence goes on along the minus strand of NW_012104198.1, from coordinate 466,322 downwards.
TAATTGATTTTTTTGGTTATAGCATATTTTATTGTATATTACTAAAAGGATATACACTTTATATCAAGCTGGGTATGGCTGAAAGTAATACGTGAGACATAACCATCAGGAGAGACAAAACCATCAGTGCTGTTACTAAGTGTTCATTGTTCCCTAGGTCTGTCCTGTATACTTCTTAGTAGCAGTAGGACTTGTCAAGACAGCATTACAATAAATGGGGAATTATTTTACTTAGAAGATGGCTCTCCCAGCCTGGGTCATGTATCAGCCTTGGGGGGAATATGATCCCATATCTACAAAATAATTTTTAAATGTTATCTGGGTGTGGTATTGCATGCCTGTAGTCGCAGATATTCAGGAAGCTGAGGTGAGGAGATTGCTTGAGCCCAGAAGTTTGAGGCCGAAGTGAGCTATGATCACACCACTACAATCCAGTGTGAGTAATAGAGCAAGACCCTGTCATAAAAAAGAAGAAGGAAGAAGAAAGAAGAAATGAAGGAGGAGGAGGCTCTGATTTTGAGAAGAGTTCAGTGTAACAAGGTAGAAGAAATGGTTTTTTTTTTGTTACTTCATCTCATCCTTCCACTTGATAGACACACATGCATTGTGTCTGTCAACAGCTGGGCAGTGCTGAGAAGAAGGACTGTGCTTCTTATGGACATTCTCTAGACCTGTACATTTAACATCAGTTCACAAATTTTCCTATCCCACAGGAATGCAGAACCCTTGCATCATATGCCGCATCTCCCTGCCTTTCTCCATTCACCACAGGTCTTACATTCTCCAATAACATAAGGATTTTTTTTTCTCTTTCTAGAGTATACACACACTGCGGTCTTCTCATCTTTTATATCGCCTCATAAACTAGGAGTGAGCGAGTTACTAGGAAGGATCCCTGTGTATGAATTTCTTACTTCTTACCATTTTCTTTTATCCTGGTGGTCCAAAACCAAAAATTATACCTTCTCTTATCATCCTCATAAGAATGATAATAGGCAGTATGTATCAAATACTTATTAATCAGGTAATATTTTAAATAATTTACAAGTATTATATTGTTTATTCCCTGCAGCCACTTTATAAAGTGGCTCTTATTACTACCTCTGTTTTGCAGATGTAAAACTGAAGCCCAGAGGTCACATAGATGGCACAAGTTCATCTAGCTGATAAGGGCTGGAACCAGAATTTGAGTTCCAGTGGTCTGACTTCAGAGTCCCTGCTCTTAGCCACGATACTATTATGCCTCCCATAGCTGGACACAGAGTTGTTTTACAATTGTTATCTGTTGTAAAATTGTTCCCTAAAGTGTACACTGTCTCTGACTCTATGGAATGACTACATGCAATGATGAGACATAATCTGTATTAGTTGTCTATTGCTACCTAATGAATTACCCCAAGACCTAGTGGCTTAAAACAATGTTTATTATCTTAGTTTCTACAGATCAAGAATCTGGGCACAGCTGAGCAAGGTGCCTCTGGCTTTGGGTCCCTAACAAGGGTGCATTAAAAAATAAATTAGTTTCAAAATAATAAAAGTAATGCATATGCCTAGTTAAATATCCCAATAGTACTAAAAATATGAAATCCTACTGTCCAGAGGCAGTCTCTGTTACCAATTTATTGTGTATCCTTCCAGAACTCTTGTATAAACTTACAGATATGTAGGTGAACTGTTTTTTAACTCTGTAATTAGTAGTTTATTAGTATCATCTAGGGCTCAGATGTTCATTATCCCTACTGAAATTACACAAACAAATGTAAATGAGAAGAATCCAAGTTGAAATTAATAACAAAATAGCACTCCATCACAAAAGCATGTAAAACTACAAGAATGCTATTTTAACATACTGGCACTTTAAGAAAATGATAATATCAAAATAAACAAAATTTCCAAATTGTTCCCTAAACTGCTAAACAGATAAATATGACTAATGAATGAGTTTGGGTTTTGTAAAGAAAAATTATTTAAATAAATCACATAATTCATACTGAGTTGCAAAGGTTGTATCTTCTTTCCTCCTATTTGATTTATAAAGCGGCAAGCCGTAATATAGGAAAATGTAACCTATTTTAAACATGGCATCTTCATTTTAAAAGCTGATCCAATTAATTAAAAATACTTTTAATGGAGAGTTTTGAGTTTCCTGAGCAGTTCATATTTAGATAAATGGGAAAAGACATCTACAGTCAGCATTTTCATAGTCTTTACAAATATCAAGTAAAAATGTAATAGGGCAGTCTTATATTTTAAGCTCATGCCTTTTGGGGATACGGTCTCAAGTCTTCTTTAATGTCAGAACTGCAAAATATAATTGCTGTTATATGGTAATGGGAATTAAAGAACATAGAGTCCTCATGTAAAGATTAGAATGCACTTTTCTATTTAGTGCTTCAAAGGATGGACTTTCAAAATGTTTGATCTTAATAATCCCATGCTATAAGTAGACTGATTCCTCTTCAGTTTGTAAATATAAGTGGGCTATGTGAAATTTATCAACTGATTAAGGTTTTTGAGCTTCAGTTATAGATGAAAACTATCTCAATTTAACTTTATTTACCCCCATCATGATATGCAGGGTGTGTAGACAAAAGCATTTTATCAGCTATCTATATGACAGGATCAACACTGTAATAATTCATGTGATCCAAAATGGGCAAAAGCAAAAGACTAGTTTCCCTTCAAGAAGAAAAAGTTCAGACCTATGAAAAGGACTACAATACTAATTTTTAAAATTGTATTAGAAGCATTCATAATGTCAACAAAATTGCTACAGGTTTTTTTTTGCAATTAAAGTGGTATTCAGTTAACAGGACAACTATTTCATATAAGCTGTACCAGAGACAACTGAAATGAAAAAACTACCATCCCCATATATAACTAATTTGTGCTGTGCACCAACAAGAACCTGCTTTAAATTCCCATGCCAATTTACAACTCCCATATCATACCAGGCAGTCTGTGGCCATCTAAAGACACGTTCAGTAGTGGGATAACTATACACACACACACACACACAGACGGACACTGTAAGGTTTAAAAACAAATCATGTACAGCTTATATTTTAATTTTTTCCTTTAACAGGAGTGAGTTGTGGACAGGGGACTTACATGTTTTATAGACAATAAGAAAACTGCTAGAACCAACTTATTCATTATTACATTTTTAATTTTCATATTCCTCTTTTTTATCCTCTTCCTTCTTTTTCTTGCTTTTTTCAGCCTTGATGACTGCCTTTTTTGCAGCATCAGGCTTTCCTTTACCTCCAAATGCAGCAATATCCTTTTCGTATTTTTCCTTCAGCTTCACAGCCTTCTTTTCATAAGGGTGCTTGTCATCTTCAGCAGTGTAATTCCACATCTCTCCCAGTTTTTTTGCAACATCACTAACTGATAGGCCAGGATGTTCTTTGATTTTGGGGCAATCCTCAGAAGAGAACATGAAAAAGGCCAAAGGAGGCCTCTTGGGTGCATTGGGATCTTTGAACTTCATTTTGATCTCTGCTTTTGGAGGGATATAGATTTTCATTTCTCTTTCATAATGGGCCATGTCCATTGAGTCTTCACCCTTGCTAAGTCTTCAAATTTTCATTTCTTTTGAGCAGACATGGTCTTCCACCTCTCTAAGCACTTCTTAGGAAACTCTGAGAAGTTGACTGAAGCATCTAGGTGCTGCTTCTTGTGCTCCTCCCAGGAAGTTTACACAAAGATTGCACATGATGTGATGACATTTTGCCTTTCAGCTTCTTAGGATCTCCTTTGCCTACATTATTTTTCCTCAGCAAGGCAGAATCACTCAGTGCCTGTTTGACTCTCACCTGCCCTGGAGCAGTCTCTATGGAGCTCAATGTACTGCAGTGGCTGTGAGAGTGGGAGCCAGATGCAGCCTCCTCGCTCTCTCCACTCTGTAACCTGAACTTTTTCTTAAAACCAATGGAATCGCTCATGTTGCTTTGCACAGTCTCTTCTTAACTTGTTCATTAACAACATGTTCAATACATATAGGCCCACCTTATTCCGTAGCTGTTCCATTGATTGCTTTTTCCTGAGGCCTAAACAAAGAAGATAGCTGGAGTTGGAACTCACTTTCCTCATTTATACAATGAGAAAAATAACAAACCTTAAGTTTGTTAATAACACTGTTATGAAGATTAAACCAATGCATGTAAGGTATTTAGAATGGTGTCTCACATATAGTAAGCATGAAATAAGTATTGACATTTCTTGTTAGTTTTCTTAACCTTACAATCCAAGGAATGAGACTAACTCACATTTAAAAATAATGAGTCAAATCCAGATATTATAATAGTGATAATAGCAGCAGCTAACACTTATATGGCACAGTATATGCCATGAGTTGTTATAAAATCTTTGTGTGTGCAAACATACCTCATTTTATAGCCCTTTACTTTATTGCATGTCACAGATACTGTGTTTTCTATATATTGAACGTTTGTGGGAACTCTGTATCAAGCAAATATATTGGTGTCATTTTTCCAGTAGCATGTGCTTACTTCATGTCTCTGTCACAATTTGGTGATTCTTGGAATATTTCGAAGTTTTTCATTATTATGTCAGTTATGATGATCCTTGATGTGACTATTGTAATTGATTCGGAGCACCATAAACCGTACCCATATAAGACAGTGAACTTAATAAATGTTGTATGTATTCTGAGTGCTCCAACTGATCATTTCCCCATCTATCTTCCTCTTCTCAGGACTCCCTACTTCCTGAGACATAATGATATTAAAATTAAGCCAATGAATAGCCCTACAGTGGCCCCCAAGTGTTCAAGTGGAAGAAAGAGAATCACATGTTTCTTACTTTAAATCAAAAGCTAGACATGATTAAGCTTAGTGAAGGAGGCATATCAAAAGCCAAGATAGGCCAAAAACTAGGTCTCTGGCATCAAAGAATTAGTCAAGTAATGAATGCAAAGGAAAAGTTATTGAAGAACATTAAAAGTACTACTCCAGTGAACATATGAATGATAAAAAAGCAAAATAGCTTTATTGCTGATATGAAGAAAGTTTGAGTGTCTGGATCGAAGATCAAACAAGCCACAACATTCTCTTAAGCCAAAGCCTAACCAAAAAGCCTTATACTGGAAGATGTCATCTAGGTTTTTCATAGCTGGAGAGGAATCAATGCCTGGCTTCAAAGCTTCAAAGGACAGGCTGACTCTTTCATTAGGGGCTAATGCAGCTGGTGACTTCAAGCTGAAGCCAGTGCTTATTTTCCATTCCAAAAATCCTAGGGCCCTTGAGAATTATGCAAAATCTACTTTGCCTGTGCTCTATAAGTGGAACAACAAAGCCTGGATGATAGCACATCTGTTTATAGCATAGTTTACTGAATATTTTAAGCCTACTGTTAAGAACTTCTGCTCAGAAAAAAAGATTCCTTTCAAAATATTAGTGCTCATTGACAATGCACCTGGTCATGCAAGGGCTCTATGGAGATGTACAAGGGGATTCATGTTATTGTCATGCCTGCTAACACAATATGATTCTGCGGCCCATAGATCAGCAGTAATTTTGACTTTCAGTCTTATTATTTAAGAAACACATATAGCTACCATAGATAGTGATTCCTCTGATGGGTCTGAGCAAAGTAAATTGAAAACCTTCTGGAAAGAATTCACCATTTTAGATGCCATTAAGAACATTCATGGTTCATTGGAGGAGGTCAAAATATTAACATTAACAGGAGTTTGGAAGAAGTTGATTTCAACCCTTGTGGATGACTTTGAGCAGTTTAAGACTTCTGTGGAGAAAGTAACTGAAGATGTAGCAAAACAGCAAGAGATTAGAATTAAAAATGGAGCCTGAAGATGTCATTGAATTGCCACAATCTCATGATCAAACTTGAATGGATAAGGAGTCGCTTTTTATGGAGAAGCAAATAAAGTGGTTTCTTGAGAAGTGGAATCTACTCCTGGTGAAGATCCAGTGAACATTATTAAAATAACAGAAAATGATTTAGAATATTATATAAACCTAGTTGATATAGCAATAGGAGGATTTCAGAGGATTCACTCCAAATTTTGGAAAGAATGTGGGTAAAATGCTATCAAACACCATCTCATGCTACAGAGAAATCTTCTGTGAAAGAAATAGTCGATGTGGCAAACTTCTTTATTGTTTATTGTAAGAAATTGCCACAGGCACCCCAGCCTTCAGCAACCGCCACCCTGATCAGTCAGCAGCCATCAACATTGAGGCAAGACCCTTCATCTCCGCAATGATTACAACTTACTCAAGGCTCAGACAACTGTAAACATTTTTTTAAGCAATAAAGTATTTCTTAATTAAGGTATGTACATTGTTTGTTAGACATAATGCTACTGTATACTTAACTGACTACAGTATTAGTGTAAACATACCTTTTATATGGGCAGGGAGGCCAAAAAGTTTGTGTGACTTGCTTTACTGAAATATTCACTTTATTGTGGTGGTCTGGAACCAAACCTGTAATATCTCCAAGGTAGGCCTGTATTAAGACTTTAAATCCTCATAACCACCCTATGTGGTAAATTCGATCTTTCTCACTTTACAGATGAGAAAACTGAGATACAGAGTGACCAGCTGTGATCACCATGCCAAGTTGGAAGAGTTGGTACTTTATTGGGCTTTCATCAAGATTCCTTCTATGTGAGCTGTTGCTGACCATGCTCTTTACATCTCTGTCTGGTAGAACATCCTCTTCCAATCCAAAGGGATTATAGTATCACTTTTGGGAGGGCTGCAAGTCCCAAATGGGTACCAGAAAAGCTGAGAAATAAGTACAGGCTATAAGGTTATTGTTCAGATTCCTGTATTCCTATGTTACTAGGATGCCTGGGTCCTTGAGTGATATCACCAAGAAATAAAGGGCAGTCTTCCATGACTTGTTGGTTCTGAGGGAGAAAATAAGACCAAGGTAGAATTGAATTTTGTACCCTGAGTAGTACCACCTCTAAATATATTAAACCCAGAGAACAAAATGGTCCTGTGGGGTCAATGATGAATTTGTCTTTGTTCATATGAAGTTTCAGGTACTGGTAGATGTCTAGAAATAAAGGTGTTTCTGGTGGTTAAAATACCAATCTAGGATGTAGAAGATAAGTCAGAACTGGAAATATCTGATAAATGAAGCTGTGGAGGTATATGAAACCACAGTTAAAGAGAGTTATAAGAAGGCAGCTAAATGTGGAGCATCAGAGGGGGGTCTACATTTAAGAAGGGAGTGGGTAACATGTTGAATGCTACTGACAGGTTGTGGAGAAGAGCAGTGAGGACTGAAGAAAAATGATTATGTTTTATTAAGAAGTTTAAAATGTCCCTACAAAGGACACAAACTCATCCTTTTTTATGGCTGCATAGTATTCCATGGTGTATATGTGCCACATTTTCTTAATCCAGTCTGTCACTGATGGACATTTGGGTTGATTCCAAGTCTTTGCTATTGTGAATAGTGCCGCAATAAACATACGTGTGCATGTATCTTTATAGCAGCATGATTTATAATCCTTTGGGTATATACCCAGTAATGGGATGGCTGGGTCATATGGTACATCTAGTTCTAGATCCTTGAGGAATCGCCATACTGTTTTCCATAATGGTTGAACTAGTTTACAATCCCACCAACAGTGTAAAAGTGTTCCTATTTCTCCACATCCTCTCCAGCACCTGTTGTTTCCTGACTTTTTAATGATCGCCAATGCAGCTGGAAACCATCATTCTTAGCAAACTATCACAAGAACAGAAAACAAAACACCGCATGTTCTCACTCATAGGTGGGAACTGAACAATGAGATCACTTGGACTCGGGAAGGGGAACATCACACACCGGGGCCTATCATGGGGAGGGGGGAGGGGGGAGGGATTGCATTGGGAGTTATACCTGATGTAAATGACGAGTTGATGGGTGCTGATGAGTTGATGGGTGCAGCACACCAACATGGCACAAGTATACATATGTAACAAACCTGCACGTTATGCAAATGTACCCTAGAACTTAAAGTATAATAATAATAAAAAATAAAAAAATAAAAAAATTTAAAAAAGGAAAAAAATAAAAAAAATAAAAAATTAAAAAATTAAAAAAAAAGAAGTTTAAAATGGTGGGAATAAAACGTAGATTATGAGACATTGAAGAGTGAGGAAGATGTGGAAGTAGATGCATTAGTATGGATAATTCTTTCCTGATACTCTAATTATCTTCATAGTATTTGCCCATACCTGACAAGTTATACTTCTATTTGTTTGTTGTTTGAATCCCACTAGCAACTAAGGCAGGGAGTTTTGTCTGTTTCGTTCATAAATGTATCCAGTATATCTAGAACAGTTCCTGGAAAATAGATAGAGCCCTCAATAGATATCTGGTGAATGAATGTAGTAAGTTTGGTAGATAAGAAATGCAGTAATTAACATGTGTTATAGATAAAACAGAGTCATTTTTGGCCAACATTTTAATATGAACATTTTTCCTTTTTGGAGACAGGGTCTCACTCTGTCATCCAGGCTGAAGTGCAGTGGCGTGATCATGGCCTCGATTTCTTGGTCTCAAGCAATCCTCCTGCCTCAGCCTCCCAAGTATCTGGGACTACACACATGTGTCACCATGCTTGGTTATTTTTTTTTTTTAATTTTTGGAAGAGATGGGGTCTTGCTATGTTGCCCAGACTGGTCTTGAACTCCTGGCCTCAAATGATCCTCCTATCTTGACTAATATGAACCGTCTTAAACATACAGAAAAGTTGAAAGAATGATAAATTGAATATCCATAAGCTCACTACCTAGATTCTACCAACAATGTTTAGCAATATTTGCTTTATTAGATATCCATCTCTCTATTCATCCTTCTGTCCATTCAACAGTCGAACTTACTTTGATTCGTTTCAAAGAAAGTTGCACATCAGAATACTTTAACTCTGGATATTCTGATATGCATGTAGTTAACTAGAGATCAATATTTATATGTGCTTTATTCTTTCTTGAGGTAAAATTTATGTCAAGTGAGATGCACAACTCACAACTCTACTATTGGCAAATTTTAACAAATACATACACCTCTGTAACTCAAGGCCCTATTAACATATATAATATACCATGATTTAGAAAGTGTTTTTTTTTGGTTCTTATTTTATAAAGGTTCACATATCTTAAAATTCATCAACACTGAAATGCATAATTTAGTGTTTTTTAGTGTATTCACAGAGTTGTGCAACCATCACCACTATTTCCAGAACATTTTTGTTACCCCAAAAGGAAACTCATACCAATCGGTAGTCAATCCCCATTTCCCCTTCCCCTCAGCCCCTGGCAAATACTATTATGTTTTTAGTCTCTATGGATTTGCCTGTTCTGGTTATTTCATATATATGGAATCACATAAACTGTGTTGCCTTTTGTTTCTAGTTTCTTTTACTTAGCATAATATTTTTAAGATTCATTTACGTTTAAGCTTGTATCAGTACTTTATTCCTTTTGGTTACTGAACAAGATTCCATTGTATAGATATGCCACATTTTTTAATCCATTCATTGGTTGATGGACTTTTTTTTCTACTTTTTGTCTATTGCAAATCAATCTGCTATAAAAATTCATGTATTAGTATTTGTGTTAAAATATGCATTTATTTCTCCTGAGTATATACTATATACCTAATAACAGAACTGCTAGGCCATATGGTAACTCTATTCTTAAATTATGAGGAACTATAAAAACGTATTCCAAAGCAGCTGCATCATTATACATTCCCAATAGAAATGCATGAAGATCCTTATTTCTCCATATCCTCACCAATTTTCTTGTTGTCTGTCTTTTTATTTTAGCTGTACTGGTGGAGGTGAAGTAGTATTTTATTGTGATTTTTGGTTCACATTTCCCAAATGAATAATGAAGCTGAGTTTCTTTCCCTGTGCTTATTGGTCATCTGTATAACTTCTTTTGAGGAAAATCTATACAGATCCTTTGTCCATTTTTAATTGGGTTATTTATCTTTTATTATTGAGTTGTAAGAACTCTTTACATAAATTATATACTAGATCATTATCAAATATTATTTATAAATATTTTCTCTCATTCCGTGGGTTTTTGTCTTGTGTATCTTTATGGCATGCAAATTTTTAATGTAATGAAGTCTATCCAACCTACTTTTTCTTTTGTTGCTTGTATTTTTATGTCATATCTAAAAATCTATTACCTTATCTAAGGTTACAAAGGTTTACCACTATGTTTTTTCTAAGTTGTATAGTTTTAGGTTCAATATCTAGGTTTATGATCCACTTTCAGTTAATTTTTACACAGAGTGTAAGGTAGGGGTCCAAATTCACTCTTCCCATATGGATATCTAGTTGTCCCAGCACTATTTTTTGAAAACACAAATTTTTTTTTTTTTTTTTTTTGAGACGGAGTCTGGCTCTGTTGCCCAGGCTGGAGTGTAGTGGCACGATCTCTGTTCACTGCAAGCTCCGCCTCCCAGGTTTATGCCATTCTCCTGCCTCAGCCTCCCCAGTCGCTGGGACTACAGGCGCCCACCACCATGCCCAGCTAATTTTGTATTTTTAGTAGAGACGGGGTTTCACCGTGTTAGTCAGGATGGTCTCGATCTCCTGACCTTGTGATCCACCCACCTCAGCCTCCCAAAGTGCTGGGATTACAGGCATGAGCCACTGTGCCTGGCCAAAAAGACAGATCTTTCACACATTGAATGGTCAGGTCACCCTCATTGAAAATCAGTTGACTATAAGAGTTTATTTCTGGACTTTCAATTGTATTACATTATCTATATGTCTATCCATATTCCATTAGCATACAATTTTGAATATTGTAGCTTTGTAGTAAGTTTTAAAATTGGGAAGTGTTGTCTTCCAATTTTGTTCTTCTTTTTCATGATTTTTAAAAATACTTAGATTCCCCTGCATTTCCATAAGAGTTTTCAAAACAGTTTGACAGTTTCTACAAAAAAAAAAAAAAAAAAGCCAGCTGCTATTTTGATAGGGATTGTGTTAAATCTATAGATCAATTTGAGAAGTGGCACCATCTTAACAATATTAAGTGTTCCAATCCATGAAAATGGAGTATCTTTTGATTTATTTAGATCTATATTTCAAAGTTTTTTTTATAGTTTTCAGTGTAGAAGTCATGTGCTTTCTTTTGTTAAATTTATTCCCAAATATTTTATTGTTTTCGATGGTATTGAAATGGATTCTTAAAAATTATCTTCAGATTGTTCGTTGCTAGTAATAGAAAAACAATTAATTTTTTTCACTTTTAAAAAAATTTATTATTTATTTATTTTTGGACAGAGTCTTGTTCTGTTGCTCAGGCTGGAGTACAGTGGCACCATCTTGGCTCAGTGAAGCCTCCGCCTCCTGGATTCAAACAATTCTCCTGCCTCAGCCTCTCAAGTAGCTGGTACTACAGGAACATGCCACCATGTCTGGCTCATTTTTTGGTACTTTTTAGTAGAGATGGGGTTTTGCTATGTTGACCAGGCTAGTCTTGAACTCCTGACCTCAGGTGATCTGCTCGCCTCGGCCTCCCAAACTGCTGGGATTACAGGCATGAGCCACTGTGCTCAACCCTCTTTGGTTTTGCATCCTACAACTTTGTTAAACTCAATTATTAGCTCCAAATATTTTGTGGATTTCTTAGGATTGTCTATATACAAGTTCATCTCATCTGTGAATATAGTTTTATTTCTTCATTTACAATCTGTATGTCTTTTATTTCTCTTTTCTTGATTACCCTGGCTAGAACCTCCAGTACAATATTAAATAGAATTGCTGGAGGCAGACATTCTTGTCTGTTCCTGATCTTAAGGGGAAAGTATCAAGTCTTTCACAACTAAGTATTATGTTAGAAATACTTTTTTCATAATGTCCTTTTTAGAGTGAGGGTATTTCCTTCTATTCCTAGTTTGATGAGTTTTTAAAAAATCATAAAAATGGAGCCAGGCGCGGTGGCTCACGCCTGTAAACTTTGGGAGGCTGAGGCAGGCAGATTACCTGAGGTCAAGAGTTCGAGACCAGCCTGGCCAACATGGTGAAACCCCGTCTCTACTGAAAATACAAAAATTAGCTGGGCACTGTGGCGGGTGCCTGTAATCCCAACTACCTGGAAGGCTGAGGCAGGAGAACTGTTTGAACTCAGGAGGCAGTGGTTGCAGTGAGCTGAGATTGCACCACTGCTCTCCAACCTGGGTGACAGAGTGAGACTCCGTCTCAAAAAAAAAAAAAAAAAAAAAAGCAAATCATAAAAATGGTGATAAATTTTGTTGAAAGCGTTTGCTGTGTCTATTGAGATGTTCATGTGATTTGTCATTTGTTTTATTACTGGGGTATATTATATTGAGAGTTGATTTGCTGGATTCCTTAGCTGCTTTTAGTCATCCTAAAGGGCAAAAAAAGAAATGCAACCAGGTAATGGCTTTAGTTTTGTTTTTTTGCCTCCAGGTGGAAGGAAAAACAGCCCAAACATTTCCAAAGGTAAGCTTTGGGTGGGTCAAAAATGTTAAAAACTTACATTGCTCTATCCTTCAAGTGGCAGGACAAGAAGTTTAATCTGTTCCCATGGCTAGAGCAAAGCTTTAGATAAGCCAGAGAGAAAAAAAAAAAGGCGGGGGCCAGGGAGCAAACCAGTGAGATATCGGAACAGCTTCTTCCTCGACTCCCCCAAATACACACATCTTGAATCCTGGTAATGATCTCCAAGCAACCATAATGTTAACAATGTACATGCTGAGTTTACTGCCAGGGGTTTGCAGTGAGAAAAAAAGGAGAGAATTGTAAAAATTCACATTGTATTTTTGTGACTATTGCATTTAAATGTGTCTCAATCAGTTTACATTGCTATGACAAAATACCATTGATTCAGATTTAACAACAAACATTAATGTCTCACAGTTTCAGAGGCTGGGAGGTCCCAGATCAAGGTGCTGGAAGATTCTGTGTCTAGTGTGGTGGGCTCACTTCCTGGTTTGCAGACAGCTACTTTTGTGCTGTATCTTCACATGGCAAGGTGTGAGAGCAAGCTCTGGTCTCTTCCTTTTCTAATTAGGGCACTAATCTCATCATGGGGAGGGGCGGTCCATCCTTATGATCTCATGTAAACCTAAACCCGTCCCAAAGGCCCCAGTTCCAAATACCATCACATTGGGAATTAGGGATTCAAAACCAGACTTTTGATGGGTGGAGAGACACAAATATTCAGTTCATAGAAAGATGTATAATAAAATTCTTATAATTTCATAAATTCTAGAGACATCTCCTCAATATAAGAAAGTGTTGATGGACATAATTTGCTTTCTTTTTGCCCCAGTGAGAATATTATAACTTAAATGCTTTGAGTATTGCAAACAGAATAAATCTCTCTAGCTGATGCTATTTGCTATGATTTTTGTCTATTGGAACCTCTGGGAAAGGGCAAACAACATGAAATAAGAGACAATTTTTAGATGGAGATATACTTTTAGAGTTTTAAAAAGAAATTTTTATGTTGCAAATGGACTGTCAGAGTCTGACACTTAAAGGCTAATGATTTCCCACTGCCTATCTTTGAGTGAGTCAAATAGATGCTAAGGGTTTATGGGATCCTTGCTTGTCCCTTGGACTTGGAACATGGTTATCTGTCTTTGCAACATTTTGACGTTGCTGCTGTTGAAGAAAAACCACTGGCTGTTTTTGGAATTCTTAATTCACAGATCTTAATTACCTGAACCTGACTCTAAGCTGATAGTGCCTTTTATGGACAGTTTCAGCCTGAGCAGGAGCTGTGTGTAACTGAAAGCAGGCATAGGTTCAATTAGCAGAACTCTGATTCTGGGACTCTATTGCGTATTTTAAACACCCTTCTGCGGGATCCTAGTCTATGAAAACATCATTGATGCTGGATGGACTATCTGGATCACTTGCAGATGCCCATGAGGAAGGGCTTGTTCTCTGATGAAACCATCTAAGATTGAGTTGCTGATTGACTTACATTTCTGATGCAGAGGATAGTTATATTCCTAACCTGTGATTCCTGCCTCAAATTATAAGTTAGGGATGGACATATTACAAGGAATATGAATCCTCTGCCCACTCATGACAGATTGGACACTTGACCCATTCTTAGGGGTGTCTCACTGATGTTGATTTGTTTTACTTTCTTGAGTAATTACAGTTTGCAACAATAAACTGATGGCCTAACTTTACTTCCCTTACTGTTTGCCTGGTGCACACATCTCAGTAAGGCAGTTTATTTAACGCAGCTCTCCCCAGAAAGAATTTTGCTTTTCTAGGCTGCCCACTTGGATAAGTGGTCAGGACAAAAAGGGGTGTGAGGTTATGTAAAACCATCTTGAAAAGTGTTGAAACTCAAAATTTTGTCATGACATGTATCTTTCTGGTTATGTTGTATACATTTTTTTCCTGTGAAAATGCTTTTGTCCCTCCTGCATACAACCTGCCCGGATGAAAATGACACAGAATTTTTCTTGATCACTTTTGCCATCCAGAGATACCCAGCTGGCAACGCCCTTGCCCTGCCTCGACCCACAGCTTTGGGGCTGGCTCGGCCCTGCCACTGTTTCTGTCACATGGGGCAGCTGCCCTCTGCTGGTGGAGGGCAGCAGGCCACAGTACTACAGCCTTCTCTGTACCCATGTTTGGTGGGTCCTGAGCTCTTGTCTTGTGTCCAAGAAGAATGAGAATACACTGACAATCAAAGAGTGAGAAGGGCAGAGAATAATTTTATTGAGCGAGGAAATAGCTCTCAGTGGAGAGGGGACATACGGGTGATCCCCCACCTGGAGTCAGGTGCTTTCTCTCTCACTGTGGCTGAGTCCACAGCTTTTATGGGCTTAGAATAAAGGAGTGAGCGCTGATGGATTTGTGAGTATGCAAAAAATGTTACAGGTACCACTCAAAGGTGGGCATATCAGTGTAAAAAACAATTAGGGAAGTGTAGGTATAGGTAAAATAGGAGAAGCGTTGGGGAGATCAATCAGAGGAAAGTGCACCAAATGGGAAAACAAGTTCTCAATCCAGTCTGTGAATTTGACTTGTAGCTTGGCTTTCAGGCTTTAAGCTGTCTTTGGCTTGGAGGTGGGGTCTCACCAGGGACCCTACCCTGTCTGCCTAGGCATTTGTCTGCCTCCTGCCTCTATCAAAAAGGTCTGAGTGAGAAGTAAAAATATGCTTGAGGAAAATGTAAAGTTTTGATAATTGAATGGAACACACTGATTTTGTAAAAGTGGGGAAAAAATCAAAACCCTGCCACCTGTGGAGACATGAGAAGGAGTGGGGAGGGGAGATATTAATGATCTCTGTTTTTCAGAACCATTCCTTGAAGCTTTCCCTTTGTCTTGAAGGAAAACTCCTCATGCTGTCTTTCCAAACAGCTGCAAGTGCTTTGTATGTAAACTTCAGAGCCTAAGATCGTATCTGTTGGTATGCTGACTCAGATAGCAATGGGTGGCCCCAGATCCTGTACCTTCTGTGTAGAATACCTCCAAATGCCGTCCATACTTTTAAAGTTGATAAACTGACGTCATGTGCAAGCAAACCTGTTTGGAACAGAGTACTTTAGTCATTTTCTCTGAAATCAAGACTAATTCTAATTTTTTGGACTGGACTGGGAACCTTAGGGCAGGAGTTCCCATTATGGAGGCTACATTGGGGTCCTGATAAGCTGTACTGCCTAATGTATGTCCTACTTGAGGTACCCTAATAATTATAAACTCTTTGTTTCTAGGGGTACTACATGAGCCTTCTGGGACTGTACTTCTTGTGTGTACTCATGCTATCATGACACTGGCTGAGTCCCAAAAGGATTTCAGGTCAGCTTAAACTAAGTGGCCAGAGTTGTGCTGTGCCTGAATTAGTTTTTTTAAAGTATGGAAACAAGTAAAAAGTCACATGACTTTCTAAGATAGACCTTTGTGGTGAATGGGATTTCTTTTTAACTGGTTAAATCCAGAACCCCTAAAGGGCATAATCAAGATCAATACCACAGGTTGGCCTCACCCTGCCACATGAGGTCCTACTGGTATAATAACGTTGTTATCTAAAGGCTTGTCAATTTTCTTAAATTTTATCAAAGAACAAACTTTTGGTTTCATTTTTTTCTCTGTTGTTTTTCTGTTATCTCTTTCATTTGTTTCCATTCTAATCTTTATTATTTCCTTCCATCTGCTTGCTTTGGGTTTATGGCTCCTCTTTCTTTAATTTCTTAAAGGTGGTATGGTATGCTATTGGTTTGATATTTTTCTTTTTCTCTTCTTTCCTTTTTTTCTGAAATATGAGTCTCACTCTGTTGCTCAGGCTGGAGTGCAGTGGTGTGATCACAGATCACTGTAGCCTCAGTGTCCTGGGCTCAAGGGATCCTCCTACCTTAGCCTCCCGAGTAGCTAGGACTATAGGTGTGTGCCACTATGCCTGGCTAATTTTTTAATTTTGTGTAGAGATATGGGGTCTTGCTATGTTGCTCAAGCCAGTCTGGAACCCCTGGGCTCAAGCGATCCTCCTACTTCAGCTTCCAAATTACTGGGATTACGAGAATGAGCCATTGTGCCCAGCCTCTTCTGTTTAAATATAGGCATTCAGAGTGATAAATTCATCTCTAAACTGTGGTTTAGCTGCATCCCATTAGTTTTGAAACATTGTGTTTTCATCTTCATTTATCTCAAAGTAGTTTTAAATATCCTTTGTGATTTCTTCTTGATCCATTAGTTTTTTAGGACTGGGTTGTTTAATTTTTACATGTTTGACAATGTCTCTAAATTTCTTTCTGTTCTTGATATCTGATTTCATTCCATTGTGGTTAGAGACATTTTTTGTATGATTTCCTGCATTATTGCTTTTTTGTATTAAATAGATATTTTCTACCATGCCATTTTAATTTCCTTGTGATTTCCTGTGTTACATTTTTGAGTTATTTTGTTAACACTTGCTCTGGAATTTACAATTAGCATCTTAAACAATCTAATTTGGTTAATGCTAACTTAAGTTCAAAGGTTTACAAAAACTTTGGTTCGGTATAGCTCTATTTTCTACTTTTTGTGCTACTTTTGTCATACAAAAGACATTTTTATACGTTATAAACACATGAACAGTTTTAGAATTGTTACTTTACATATGCAATTGTCTCTTTAATCAGATAGGAGAAGAATAGGGTTACAAACGGAAATACATTTATACTGTTTTATATTTACCTACCTTTACTGATGCTTGTCATTTCTTCTTGTCAATTTGAGTTACTATTTAGCGTTTTCCATTTCAGCCCAGAAAGATTATTTTTAGTACTTCTTATACAGCAGATCTTCTAGTAAACAATTCTTTCAGCTTTTGTTTATCTTAGTTTCTCCATTATTTTTAGTTTTACTATGATTTTAATAACAAAACTTTAGTTTTATATAGTATTAGATTTATAGAAAAGTTGTGAAGATAGTACAAAAAGGATTCCCATATAACGCTGTTTCAGTTTTCCCTATTAATATCTGACATTACTATGATACATTTAAAAGTAATTAACCCTTATTGATACATTATTATTTACTACTATCCATACTTTATTCAGATTGTCTTAGTTTTGACTGAATGTTTTTTTTTTCTGTTCCAGGATCCCATCCAAGACAATACATTGCCTTTAGTCATCATGTCTGCTGGGGCTCCTTTTGGCTGTGACAGGTTCTCAGACTTTCCTTGTTTCTGATGATGCTGACAATTTTGAGGTGCACTGGTTAGGAATTTTGGAGAATGTTCCTCAACTGGGATTTGTGTGATATGCTTCTTATGATTACACTGGGGTTATGGATTTCAGGGAGGAAGATAACAAAGGTAAAGTACAGTTCTCATATATCAAGCATACATGCTATCAATGTGACTTATTACTGTGGATCTCCTAATTACTTGATCACCTGGCTGAGAGAGCATTTGACACCTTTCTCCACTGCAAAATTACTCTTCCTGCCCCATTTTCATTCTGTACTCTTTGGAAATAAGTCTCCATTTTCTTGAGAGGGTAATAACAACATAAATTATTTAGAGTTCTTCTCCACAGGAAATTTGTCTGTTGTCCTCCATTTATATATTTATATATGTAAGTGGGGGCTAATAGGTATTTATTTTCTACTTGTTATATACTATGTTATTTATATTGTTGCCCAAATTGCTTCAGATTTGGATATTGGGAACTCTTTCAGTTGGCTTCTGTGTCCCTTTGACACTCATCCATAGATATGTGGGTTTTTAAAAATTTTGAGCATTTCCTTGCTTTTTGGCTTTATAAGATGTTTGTCTTATGTATACTCTGACCAAGACCTAGAATCAGCCATTCATCTAAGGATCCCTTTTTGTTGGAAAATGTTACTAACAACCAAGATCTTGGTACTGGGTATGCTCAGTGTTACTGTATTTTATCGCTTCTATCTCTTTATCTGCTCACTATTGTGCCTTATTCTTTCTATGCTATTCACTTCCAGTTTATCAGCTACTTAGCACTTTAATTTATTCCTTATTTTTTTCTGTACAATCAGCCTCCTATTCTAATGTGACTCCTCATGGGCTTACATTTTGAATCTCATCCTAAAAAAATATAAACTTTCATACCAACTTGCCTCTCCCTTCTCCATTATCCTGTTCAAAACCAAGTTTCTTAGAGATTTCAACTCACACTGCCTCTAATTTTTTGCCTCCCACTCAAAATCTCACAGTCAGCTTTCTTCTCTCATTCCATTGGCTCTGCTCCGACAGGGTCAAAAAATGACCTCCTTGTTTCTAAATCTAATGAGTGCTTTTATCTCCTTGTCTGGCTGGACTAATCAATACTATTTGGTCTTGTTAACTATGCAAGAAATTCTCTTCTTGAAACTCTCCTCATTCCTCTCTTCTTTTATGACACTGCTTTCTTGATTATTACATCCCTAGGATAATTTTTCTCTTTTGCAGGCTCCTCTTTCTCTGCCCCCTAGTTAATATTTCCTAGGCTGGCTTTTTGTGTTTCTTTCTCTTACTGATATATTGGTTAAAAAATATTTGCGTAGATCTCTTGCATATGTGTTAAGAAATTTCTTCTGACTTACAACA
Source organism: Mandrillus leucophaeus (assembly GCF_000951045.1). NCBI lineage: Eukaryota > Metazoa > Chordata > Mammalia > Primates > Cercopithecidae > Mandrillus > Mandrillus leucophaeus. Next base: position 447,265 of record NW_012104198.1, on the reverse strand, counting down.
TATGCAACAGAGAGTCTTTAATCAGGCTTCTGCTATAAAAATTAATTTTCCTGGATTATGTAGATTGGTGCTTTCATCAGTTCTGGAAAATTCTCAGTAATAACCTGTTCAAATACAGTAGTCACCCCATTATGTGCCGTTTTTCCTTGTCTTCAGTCACCTGTGGTCAACCATGATCAAAAATATTAAATGACCAAATTCCAGAAATAAACAATTCCTAAGTTTCAAATTGCATGCTTTTTCAAGTAGCATAATAAAATTTAATGCCATCCCATTCCATCCTACTTAGCAAGGGAACATTACTTTGTCCAGTATATCCACATTGTACATGCTACACATTCATTACTTGCTTAATAGCCATCTTGGTTATCAGATTGACTGGCATGATATAATGCTTGTGTTCAAGTAACCCTTATTTTATGTATTAGTGGCCCCAAAGTAGAAGAGTAGTGATGCTGGCATATTGCTATACTTGTTGTATTTTATTAGTAGCTATTGCTGTTAATCTCTTACTGTGCCTAATTTATAAATTAAACTTTGTCATGAGTATGTATATATAGACAAATACATATATATGTGTATATATGTGAATATACATATATATTTGTATATACATTTATATTTTATCTATAAATGTATTATACATAAATGTATATATGCATTGTATATAAGTAATAGATGTATATTATATATAAATAATATATATTTATAAGTGTATATAATATACATTTATATATAAATATAAATATGTATTTACCTATGTGTATATAATATGTAATATACTTATATGTATAATCTATATTAATTATTAACATATTTTAATTAATAATACAAATAAATATATATTGCTATTTATATAGAATATAATAAAGCATAATAAATAATACTCTATATAAAGACATATATGCATTTATATGCGTATTTTGTATGTGTTATTTATACATATGTAAATACATATATATTTGTATATATAGGGCTCAGTACTAGCCAGTTTCAGGCATCCCCTGACAGTCTTGGAACATATACCCCATGTGCAGCCTCTGATTTTTTCCTTTTTTATTCTCTTTCTCAAACTTTGATTAAATATATTTTAGTCTTTTTACTGGACTCTTTGTCTTTTTTTATCTATTATGTATTTCCCATCTTTTGTCTCTCTATTCTGCATTCTAAACAGTATCTTTGACTTATCTCCTAATTCACTAATTCTTTCTTCAGCTGGATCTAGTATCCTGTGAATGTTTTAACTCTTAGTTATTGTTATTTTGATTTCCATAAATCCTATTTTGTTATTTTTCAAATTTATTACCTCAATTTTTTATGGTTTCCTCTTCTGGGCAGAAATCTTTAAGCTTAAAAATTTCTTTTCAAAAAATTAAGCATGTGCTTCGCATCTGTAAATTCTCATTACTCCAATTCCTAAAGCAGTCTTTGTGTATCTGGGCTTTTCTGTCTGTTGTTTTTACTGGTTCTTTATTGTGGTATCTTGTTTCCTAGTTCTTGGTTATCTATGCTTATAGCCAATCACTATATTATATTATTTATAGGCATAATTTAAATCCTAGAATGAAAGTATCTTCCTTCAAAAAGGATTCACATGTGCTTCTATTAGAGGGATAGTCCCAGTTCAGGACCATGTTAATAAGGTTAAAGCTTTGATTTTTCCCAGATGGCCCAGTCAAATCAAACTGTGGATGCGATTCCAAATGAGGTCTGACCGACTTCCACTTCACCTTCACCCAGATATTGAAGCCTTTTGAAGTCCTAGATTATTGTGCAAAAGCACTACTGTTAGATTTCCTATCTTATGTGGGCCCTGTGTTTTGATTTATTTTACCTGAAACTTCTAAATAAAACAGTTTTCATAATCATTTACCTCTCTGAATTCTTAGTTTCCCTTCCATTTTTACTGTTAATTTTCTTTCCGTATTGTCAGTTATTTGTTGTGTTAAGAAAACTTTAAAAAAGAAACCCCATTCGGCTGGATGCAGTGGCTTACGTCTGTAATCATGGCACTTTGGGAGGCCGAGGCGGGCGGATCACGAGGTCAGGAGATCGAGACCATCCTGGCTAACATGGTGAAACCCTGTCTCTACTAAAAATACAAAAAAGAAAAGAAAAAAATTAGCCAGGCATGGTGGTGGGTGCCTGTAGTCCCAGCTACTCGGGAGGCTGAGGCAGGAGGATGGCGTGAACCCGGGAGACAGAGCTTGCAGTGAGCCGAGATCGTGCCACTCCCTGGGCGACAGAGCAAGACTCCGTCTCAAAAAAAAAAAAAAATAATAATAATAATAAAAATAAGCCCTATTCATTTTTACAGTTGTTTTTAATGTGAAATTTTGTCCAAACTTTCCAGTTATGATCATCCACCAGAAACAAAATTGTTGCTTTCCAGTGTAGGAGACTGCCATCCTAGAGTATGTAGGATTTCTTTTTTTGTAAAACTCCATTTATTAAATATATTTTATATATTCGAATGGAAGTAAGATATATCAATCAGGGTTCTTGATGGCAAGCAACAAAAATCAACTCTGGCTATTTTGAATAGAAAAAAAGTTATGAAAACATACTGAACCTTATGGAATCTCAAAGAAGGCTAGAGAAACAGACTTGGAGAAAGTGGCTGAACAAAACAGATTCACAAAAGCAAAGTCAAAAGTCATTCCACAGAACTAATTTTGTGCATATCCTGCTGCCATCTTCACTGCTACAAAGTGATTGTCAGTGTTTCACTGCCAATACCTTTGGCCCCAGTACTGATATTCTTGAAATTGAATGTTCTTGCCATTTGTCCTACTGGCTCATGAAATAAAATATTATTCTCTCTTCTTTCTCTTTGTGTCACTGATTTCTGATTCAGGGTCTAGAATGGGTGCGTCTGATTGACCCAGTCTGGAGTATGTGCCCACATCCTCAGAGGGAAGATGGGAAAGTAAATTTCTCATAATTGTAACTTCCATGATAGTAGGCAAATTTTGCTTTCCATCTAGATTCAAAAGGTAGAAAATTCCCAGACATGGTAAATGGGTCTATTACAGAAATACTTTTTTATTATAACAGTATTTTGGTAAAATTGTACAATACATGGTGTTTTGCTGGTCCAGCCCTTCCACAGTATGGAAAGATTGAAGGACCCAGTAAATAACATCCCAAAGGCAATAGAACTGGGATCAACTATAGACATTGGCATCTTCTAGTCTAGGCCTAGCCATCACCTCCATTTTTTTGACTGTCCCACTTGCTCTGCTTATTGGACCTTCAGCAATCTCTAGATCAATAGCAAACGTGACCAGAAAGACTGAGGCCAATAGCTACAGTAAAGGGCATAGAAAAATCTAAAGGTACATAGTCAAGCATACAGGTATGATTCCTCTGCTTCTCCAACAGTTTGACATATGATAGTCTCTGCTATACCCAAGAGGCCACTTTGCTAGGCCTGTTGCTCAGATAGGCTGCTTTCATTAGTATGTTGCACCTGCTTTATATTTCTGCTTCTTAATTCCCACCTTGTCATCATATATAGACATTCTGCTTTGTTAGTTGTTCACTTAATGCCACCTCCTCAGCTAGAATTACATTCCTGGAAATTCACTGAAGTAAAATATAGATTTCTCAGGGCAATAGTAGGCAGTTTTAAGTTCTATACCTCTCACAGAGCTTTGTGGATGACATAGATGAAGCAACCAGGAAGGCCTTGAATAAGAAAATCCTTGCTTAGCACAGTGGTTTTAAATAACATTTGCGTGACTCCACATTTTATATCCATAGCTCTGATCTTCCACTCAACTTTAGACATAGACATGTGAGTAGAAATATCAAGTAAGCAATTGGATATATAATAAACATCAAATATTCATCATGGCCAAAGTAGAATTCTGGTGCTGTTACTCAACAGACCTGTTTTTCTCCAAGTCTTCCTTCTCGCAATTAAGGATGCCAGGTTACACACCCCAAACACTGCTGTTCTCATTAGGGTTCAACAGGTTTTCTTGAATAAATGATCTTCAAATTGTTCCAAACCTTTTATGAACGACGAGACTTTGGAAAATGTTGATTTTCATAAATTGGCAATATTTTCATTGCTTTGCTAGAAGAGCAGATTTACGGAGGTTCCTATTCCACCATTATGGAAGTTCTGCCATTGTCTATGTTATTTGGCTGTACCTAGTAAAATAAATATGAAGAAATGAATCTATTAAGTCATTGTGTGCATTAAAAAGCTTGTTAAAGTTATATTATTATTTTAATGTTGAGATTTCATTTTCTAAAAGTTCATTCAGAAAAATTTGACATTCATAAATAATACATTTTCTGAAGTTTTCTTTTCTTGTAATCAATTTGATTTTGGGACTTGAGTCATGCTGGCTTCATAAAATTAGTTGAGAAGTGTTCCCTTCTCTGTTATCTGAATGATACTATGTAGAATTGGTGTTACTTTTCTCTACAAATTTAATGAATTTCTGTTTTCAGATTTTTAACTAAGTATTCAATTTTTTAAATAGTCACAGAGTATTTCAACTACCTATTTATTCTTGAGGGAGTTTATATAGTTTGTGTTCTTTTTTTAGAAATTGGCCCATTACATCTAAGTTGTCACTTTACATGTGTATATTTGTGCATACTATTCCATTATTATCCTTTTAAACTAAAAATAGAACTACCATACAATCCAACAATCCCACTATGGGTTATTTATCCAAAGAAAAGGAAATCAGTGTATCAGAGGGATACCTGCACCCTCATGTTTATTGCAGCACTATTTATAATAAGCAAGATATGAAATGAACCTAAGTGTCCATCGATGGATGAATGGATAAAGAAAACTAGGCATATATTCTCAATGGAATAGTGTTCAGCCATAAGAAAGAGCAAAGTTTTGTAATTTGCAGCATCACGGATGGAACTGGAGGTCATTATGTTAAGCTGAATAAACCAGGCACAGAAAGATAAATACTGCATGTTCTCACTCTTACATGGGAGCTAAAAAAGTTAATGTCATGGAGGTAGAGAGTATAGTGATAGTTACCAGAGGCTGGGAAAAATGTGTGGTGGGGTGGGGCACGAAGAAAGGTTGGTTAATGGAAACAAACGTACAGGTAGGTAAAAGGAATATGTCCTTATGTTCGATAGCAGAGTAGAGTGACTATAGTTAACAACAATGTATTGTATATTTCAAAATAGCTAGAAGAGAGAACTTGAAATGTTGCCAACACATAGAAACGATAAGTGCTTGAGATGATAGGTATCCTAAATATCCTGATTTGATCATTATACATTCTATGCATGTAACAAAATAGCACATGTGCCCCATAAATATGTACAAATATTATATAAACAATAAAACAATTAAATCTGTATGACCTGAAGTAATATTCTCTCATTCTTGATGATGATAATTTGTGTTCTCTTTATTTTATTCTTGCTACAGACTTGATGATTTTATTAATCTTTTCAGAAAGACTGCTTCTGCTTTAATTGATTCTTTGTTAATTTTCTTTTCATATTGTATTGATTTCTGCCCTTACAGTTATTATTTTTTAAACTCAGCTTTAATTTTGTTTCTTGATTTCTGCTTATGTAAGGGGGAAGCTTTAGATTACAATTTTCAGATTTTCCTTTTTTTCTAACAGAAATTTAATGCCGTAGCTTTCCATCTAAGTAATACTCTAGCTGCATGGTGCACACTTTATATGTTGTAATTTTATTTTTGTTCAATGCAAAATATTTTCTGATTTTGATTGAGACTTTTTTTTTGTCCCATATAAGCATGTCATTTAATTTCCACATGTTTGGAAGTTTTCCTGTTACCATTTTGTCACTGATTTTAAATTTAATTATCTTAAATTTATACCTGAGAACATACTTCATATATTTCAATTGCATTATGTGTGCTAAATTTTGTCTCATTACCTAAAATATTGTCTGTTTTGATGAGTATTGCACGTACACTTGAACTTACATTCTATTGTTGAGTGAAAAATTCTATGAATGTTGATTAGATCCAGTTTGAAACATCATTCATTTATTCTACATCATTGCTGATTTTCTGTCTATCACTAAGAAAAGCATGTTGAAATTTCCAGGCATAATTGTGGATTGATTTGCCTATTTCTCCTTTTAATTCTGCTAGTTCTTGCTTTATTTGAAATTATGTTATTACTGGCATACACATTTAATTTACTGTGTAGATTGATTTGTCTCATTCTCTTTTTAGTTCTGTTATTGCTTTATTTGAAATTCTGTCATTAATGGCATGCACATTTTATTTACCATAACTTCTTAATGAAAAACCATTTTATTAATGCATAGTGTTCTTCTTTACTCTTGTAAAATAGTATTTGTTTTGCAGTCTACGTCTACTTTGTCAGATATTAATACAGTCACTCCAGCTTTCTTGATTTTTGTTTTCATGCTATATCTTTTTCCATCCTTTAATACTTAACCTACCTGTAATTGAAGTGAATTTCTTGTATATAATATATACTTCAGTCATTTAAAGAAATCTAATCTGATAATCTTTGTCTTTTAAGGAAAAGGTGACTGAAAACCCAGTAGGAGAGCTTTGTGGCATTTTCACTTACCCTTGCCTGATCCCCCTTTCCCTGGCTTAGTGACAGTCTGGAAGATGTCAGCCCACATTCCTGTGGTGGGTTTCTGGTGCCAGAGGAAGCAGTATGAACTTGTTCTAAAGAACTATAGTTTTCTGTTTTGACCTGTTTGGTGATTCTCTGAAGGAGTAACACAAATGCCTTATCTTTATGGAACCTAACCAGGAATTCTCTCAGGGAAGAGAAGCAACTATAAAAGAAGAATTTGTTTAAAGCATTTAAAAATAAATGAACTGGCTGCTGTGACCTGGGGCAAAAGACATCAATTAGGGCCAAATAATAAACATATTAAGAATCCTGTGAGAACAATCTAGGAAGGAAGATGTCTTGGAGAATAAAGGCTTTGAGAAGCTTCCACATGTTCCTCAGAATTTAGGAGGTCACATACATGCCCATGGCAGACTGCTGGGGGCGCTTGGGAAGAAGGCACTAAGCTTTGAGCTCTCTCTTCAAGTTCTACACAAGCAGGAAGTGAAGGTGTGAGAAATGTTGTAAACTGCCTGGGAGAATGTGGCAAGCATGCCTCAGTGCGCACATGCACACATGCAAACACACACACACACACACACACACACACAATCTAGCTTCGAGATTGGAAATTTGGTTTTTGGCTTCAGAAATTTAAAGACATCTCTATCAAATCACTAGCTGATCACTAAGCCAGAAGAACAGAGAATTTAGAAAATCACACTTGACAAAGACTAGAATAGTTTGGGAAACTCATCAAATGAATAACCAGAACCCACAAAACGAAGCAAAACTAACCCTGGTAAAGGAAGAAGAATCAGATTTTCATGTAATAATATACAAAATACCCATTTTTTTATTAAAAAAATTATGAGGTATGCAAAAAAGCAAGGGAGCATGACCCATTCACCATAAAAAAATAAATGGACAGAAACTGTCCATGAGGAAACCCATGCATTGAGTTTCCTAGACTTACACTTTAAATCAACTATCTTAATTAAGCTCATTGAGTTAAAGGAAAGCATTGGCAAAGAACTAAAGGAAATCAGGAGAACAAGATCTCACCAATTAGAGAATTTTTAGTAAAGGGATAGAGATTATACAAAGTAAATAGAAATTCTGGAACAAAAAGTATAACTGAAATGAAAAATTTACTACAGGCATTCAGTACAAGATTTGAATAGTCAAATGAACCAGTGAATATGAAGATGAGTCATTTGGAATTTTCCAGTCTGAGAAGCAGAAAAAAAAATGAAGAAATATGAATAGTTGTAAAGGGAACTGCAGGATAATATAAAGCATAGCAACATACATATGTTTGAAGACATAATGGCCAAAAGTTTTCCAAATTTGATAAAGAACATGAATCTACACATTCAAGAAGCTCCACAAACTTCAAGTACCATAAATTTAAAGAGACCATACTAAAATACATTATAGTAAAAATGTTGAAAGCAATAGCAAAGAATCCTGAAAGCATCAAGAGAGAAGTGACTCCTTGCATATAAGGTATCCTTAATAAGATTAACTGCCAATTTTTCTTCAGGAACCATGGAGGTCAGAAAGCAGTGGATGATATATTAAAGTGTTAAAAGATAAGTCTGTCAACCAAGAGTTCTATATCTAGCAAAAATATCCTTCAAAAATGAGGGAGAAATCAGGACATTGCAAGATTTTTATAAAAGTTTGCCACTTGCCCTACAAGAAATCATAATGTAAGTCTGTTAGGCTGAATGGAAAGGACATTGGACAGTAACTTTAAACCATAAGAAGAAATAAAGAAAACCAGTAAAGGTAGCTACATACATATTTTGGGTTGCTGGTGTCCTCTCAAAAGTTATATTGCAGTCCTAACTCCTAATATATTAGAATGTGACCTTATTTGGAAGTAACATCATCGCAGATGTGATTAGTTAAGAAAAGATTCTACTGGTACAGTGTCGGCTTTAATGCAATGAGTGGTGTTCTTATAAGAAAATGTTGTGTGAGCACACAGGGAGAGTGCTATGTGAAGGTGAAGGCAGGAAATGGAGTAATGCATCTACAAGACAAGGAACACTAAGGATTACAAGCTGTCACCAGAAGCTAGAAGAGAGACATCAGACAGATTCTGTCTCAGAGTCCTCAGAAAAAACCAACATGGATGACACCTAGATATCAGACTTCTAGCCTCCAAAACTTTGAAGAAAATGAACAGAGAATAAATTTCTGTTGTTTTAAGCCACCCAATTTATGGTAATTTGTTATGGCCACACAGTGTCTGGCAATTTGTCATAGCAACCTATCTATGTTTAATAGGTAGATATAAAAGCCAGTATTATTATATTGTTAGGTTCTTTAAATTTTGTTTTTGCTTTTTGAGACAGAGTCTCACTGTCACCCAGACTGGAGTGCAGTGGTGTAATCTCTGCTCATCGCAGCCTCCAGCTACCAGGCTCAAGCAATTCTCCTGCCTCAGCCTCCTGAGTAGCTGGGATTACAGGCGCACATCACTACCACCTTGCTAATTTTTGTATTTTTAGTAAAGATGGGGTTTCACCATGTTGGCCAGGCTGATCTTGAACTCCTGACCTCAAATGATCCACCTGCTTTGGCCTCCCAAAGTGCTGGGATTACAGGCGTGAGCCTATATTGTTAGTTTGTAATTCCTCTTTTTTCTATCTTATTACAAAATTAAATGTATAAAACAATAACTATAAATATATGTTGATAAGAACGCAATATATAAAGATGCAATTTGTGACAATAACAACATAAAGGGGTATAGATGGAGCTCTATGGAAACAGATCTTGTGTAATAGCAAACCTAAATTGGTATTAATTCAAACTAAATGGTTATACATTTAAGATGTTAACTATAATCCCCAAGGTATCTAAGAAAATAACTTTAGAATGTACAGAAAAGGAATTGAGAAGAAAAATGTCACTCTATGAAAAAAATCAAACACAAAAGATGGTAGTAATGGAGAAAATGAAGGGCAAAAAGTCTAAGATATGCAGAAAACAAATAGCAAAATAATAGAAATAAGTACTTATAAGTAATTACTTTAAATGTAAATGCATTATTCTCCTCAATTAAAGGCAGAGATTGACAGAATGGATAAATGAAACATGATCCAACTGTGTATTGTCTATAAAATGTATACTTTAAATATAAAGGAAAAAATAGATTGAAGTAAAAGGATTGAAATACCTATTCCATGCAAATAGTAACCAAAAGAGGGCTGGGATGGCTATAGTACTATATCAGATAAAATAGACTTTAAGTAAAAATTGTTAAAAAGACATAAAAGGATAGTATATATTTTTAAACAGGTCAATTCATCAAGAAGATGTGCAATTTATATACTTGTCTAAGAATAAACAGTTCTACAATAATAGTTGGAGACTTCAATACCACACTTTCAATTAAGGATAGAGCAATTGGAAAAAAGTCAATAAGGAATAGAGATTTTGAATAACACTATATACCGACTAGACCTAACAGACTATACCAAACAACAGCTGAATACTTAAGTGCACATGAAATATTCTCCAGGATAGATAAGATTTTAGAACACAAAATTAGTTTCAATACTTTTAAAATTACTGAAATCATGCAAAGTATATTTTCTAACCACAATGAAATAAAAATAGAAATCATTAACAGAAGAAAAATGGAAAAATCACAAATATGTTGAAATTAACATGTATCTGAACAACTAATGGGTCAAAGAAGTAATCACAAGAGGAATTCGATAATTAAACATAAATGAAAATGAAAAGGCAACATACCAAAACTCATGGGATCCTGCAAAAGCAGATGTTTTAATTTAGGTTCTTTAAGATGGAAAGAATCCCTTCAATGATTAGGAGAGACATAAGATGAAAATAAAGATTTTAAGAGAAAGACCATGAGTGGTAGGCCAATACCTTTATTGATCCAGGGCAGTATCCAAACAGGTTTCCCTCGGGGAGTTTTAATTGGTGGGTTTAAAGCAATCAGGCATGAATTCCAATAGGTAATGCTGTGTCTGAGAGGTGGTCACTGTGGCATACCTGCACAGTGCATGCAGGATGTGGGGGTCAGCAGAGCCAGTCAAGAGATTGTATCTAGCTGTCTTACAGAGAAGTGATCACGAAGAGGAAGTTGTCTAAGACACATATCTGGATCAACCACATTATGAAACTGGGAGTGGGGAGGATATAGAACTGGAAACTGTGGCCAGGCGCGATGGCTTACACCTGTAACCCCAACACTTTGGGAGGCCGAGGTGGACAGATTACGAGGTCAGGAGTTCGAGACCAGCCTGGCCAATATGATGAAACCCCGTCTCTACTAAAAATACAAAAATTAGCTGGGTGTGGTGGCACGCGCCTGTAGTCCCAGTTACTCCGGAGGCTGAGGCAGAAGAATTGCTTGAACTCGGGAGGCAGAAGATGGAGTGAGCTGAGATCACACCACCGCATTCCAGCCTGAGTGACAAAGTGAGACTCCGTCTCAAAAAACAAACAAAAAAAAAAAACAAAAAAAACCTGGAAATCGTGTAAAGGGTGACTGAGCCCTGATTCTGGTAAGGAAAAGTTAAATTTATATTTAAAATAAATGCCCAGACGACCTAAAATGATAAGAATTCACTGAAGCAGTTCTCAGTAGAAAATGTCTAGCTGTACCAACAGACATATGACAAAATGCTCATCTTCACGGGTCATCGGAGAAATGCAAATGAAAACCACAATGAGATACCATCTCACGCCAGTTAGAATGGCAATCATTAAAAAATCAGGAAACAACAGATGCTGGAGAGGATGTGGAGAAATAGGAATGCTTTTACATTGTTAGCGGGAGTGTAAATTAGTTCAACCATTGTGGAAGACAGTGTGGCAATTCCTCAAGGATCTAGAACTAGAAATACCATTTGACCTAGTGATCCCATTACTGTGTATTTACCCAAAGGATTATAAATCATGCTACTGTAAAGACACATGTACATGTATGTTTATTGCAGCACTATTCACAGTAGCAAAGACTTGGAATCAACTCAAATGTCCATCAATGATAAACTGGATTAAGAAAACGTGGCACACATACACCATGGAATACTATGCAGCCATAAAAAAGGATGAGTTTGTGTCCTTTGTAGGGACATGGATGCAGCTGGAAACCATCATTCTTAGCAAACTATCACAAGAACAGAAAACCAAACACCGCATGTTCTCACTCATAGGTGGGAACTGAACAATGAGATCACTTGGACTCAGGAAGGGGAACATCACACACCGGGGCCTATCATGGGGAGGGGGGGGGGGGAGGGATTGCATTGGGAGTTATACCTGATGTAAATGACGAGTTGATGGGTGCTGACGAGTTGATGGGTGCAGCACAGCAACATGGCACAAGTATACATATGTAACAAACCTGCACGTTATGCACATGTACCCTAGAACTTAAAGTATAATAATAATTTAAAAAAAAAAATAGAAAATCTGAACAGACCTATACCAAGTGAACAAATTGAATCACCAATCAAGAAGTAAAAGCCCAGAAATAAATGGCTTCACTGGTGAGTTCTACCAAACATTTAAAGAAGAATTAACACCAATCCTTCTCTAACTCTTCCAACCTATAGAGGAGAAAACAGTTTCTAATTCATTATGTGAGGCCAGCATTTACCTGAAACCAGAACAAGACAAAGACAGTATAATAAAAAAAAAAGTGCAAGTCAATATCCCAAACGAATGCAGATGCAAAACTCTTCAACAAAATACTAGCAAACCAAATCCAACAACATATTTAAAGGATTATTACCATGACCAAATGGGATACATCCCACAAATGCAGGGGTGGTTCAATATACAAAAATCAATTAAACCACATTAAGAGAATAATGGGAGAAAAACACATTATTTCAATTGATGGAAAAAATGTATTTGACAGAATCCTGCACTGTTTCATGGTAAAAAACAAAACACTCAAAAAACAAGGAGGACAATTTCCTCAACATAGAGCATTTATGAAAAACCCACAGCTAACATCAAACTCAGTAGTGAAAGTATGAAAGCTTTTCCTTTGATGTTAGAGCTAAGACAAGCATGCCTGCATTTGCCACTTCTATTCAATGTCATACTGGAAGTTCTAGCCAGGGCAATCAGGCAACACAGAGAAATAAAAGGCATCCAAATTGTATAGAAAAAGTTTAAACTATCTCTATTCACAGATGACATGATCTTACATAGAGAAAATTGTGATGAATCCTCAAAATATGATTAGAGCTAATAAAAATACAGCAAAGTTGCGGTATAATAAATCACACTATAATCAGTATTTCTATACTCTAGCAATGAACAATACAAATAGGAAATTAAGAAAATAATTCCACTTGAAGTGGCATCATAACAAATACTTAAGAATAAGTTTTTAAAATGTACAAGACTTGTACATAGAAAACTACAAATATTGATGAGAAATTAAAGACATACAAAAAATGGAAACTAATCCTGTGTTAATGGGTTTGAAGGCTTAATATTGTTAAGATGGCAATACTCCCCAAAGCGATCTACAGATGCAAGGCAATCTTATCGAAATCTCTATGACCTCTTTTGCAGCAATGGAAAATCTCATCTTAAAATTCATATGTAATTGCAAAGGACCCTAAATAGTCAAAGCAATCTTGGGGGAAAAAAAAAAAAACCGAAGTAGGAGGACCCACAGTTCCCAATTTCTAAGCTTACTGCAGACTACAGTAATCAAAACAGTGTGATACTAGCATAAGAATAAACATATAGATCAATGGAATAGAATTGAGAGTTCAAAAGTTAAACCCATACACCTATATCAATTCATTTTTTTGAGAAGGATGCCATTATCATTAAATTGAGAAAGAATGTTTTAATGTATGATATATACTGTATGTATATACTAATAGGGTATGCACTACTCTGTATCTCTGGAGAATTCTAAGACATATAAACAGCCAACGAGCCTATCAAAATATACTCAACATCGTTAATCATTATAGAAATGCAAATCAAAACCACAGTGAGATACCACTTTATACTCTCTAGGATGGGTATAATACAAAGAGGGAAATCTTAAGTTTTGGCAAGGATGTGGAGTAAATTGGAACCTTTATACCATTGCTGGTGAGAATATAAAATGGTTCAACTGCTATGAGAAACAGTGTAGAGTTTTCTCAATAAGTACAACATAAAATTACCACATAATCCACAAATTCCACTCCTGGTGTTACACCCATAATACTTGAAAATAAGTATTCAAAGGAAACATGTACACAAATGTTCATGGTAGTTCTGTGTGCAATAAGCAAAACGTGGAAGCAACACAAATGGCCATCAACTGATATGTGGATGAACAAAATATGGCATATCCTACAATGGGATACTCAGCCATAAACGTGAAGTATGGATGCATTTACAACATGGATAAACCTTGAAAACATTCTAATTGAAAGAAACTGTACACAAAATGGGCACATAGTGTACAATTCCATTTGTACGAAATATCCAGAATAGGTGTATACACAAACTGTCTGTTCTACTATTCTCACAATACTCTCAGTAGTTTTGACACCATGTATATGTTTCCTATACTAAGCAATTCTCCAGTGGACACCAACTGGGTGCTCTACAATTCAATTCTGACATTATCTACCTGGAGTTATATCCCATCGCTTAAGAGCTCATTCCCACAAAACTGTCTTCACTTTAGAGGCCAATTGCAATTCTGGGCTTCTGGAACTGCTAACATACTGGCTGTAAATTGGGGATTCCTACAATTCCCTTCTCAGGTTCAATCATTTGCTATAGTGGCTCACAGAAATCGGGGAAACACTTAATATTGCTGATTTATTACAAAGGGTATTTAAAAGGATACAAATGAATAGCTAGATGAAGAGATATACAGGGCAAGGTTCAGAAGAGTCCTGAGCACAGGATCTTCTGTCTTCATGCCACCCGCTTGGTATGTGGATGTGTTTATGACCCCAAAAGCTCCCTGAACCCAGTCCTTTTGTGTTTTTATGGGGGCCTCATTACACAGGCATGGTTGATTAAATCGTTGGTCATTGGTAATCAATTCAAACTTCACCCTTCCTATCTTCCTGGAGATCACTTTGGAGATTCCAAGGATTTTAGGACCAGTGAGCCAGGAAATGGGAATGAAGACCTAACATAAATTTATTATACATTATAATATTACAACGGGAAATCCGTAGAGATATAAAGCATATTAGTGGTTGCCAGGTACTGGACTGGGGCAAAAAGAGAAAGGGAAATGGCTTTAATGGGTATGGGGTTTCCTTTTGAGGTAATGAATATGCTCTGTAATGGGAGTAGTGATGGCTGCACAACCTTTTGAATTTGCTAAATACCACTGAATTGTACACTTTAAAATGGTAAATTTTCTGTTATGTGTAGCTTATCACAATAAGAAAAACCAAGGGTGGTTTTGGCCTATAGTCCCAAACTTGATGACCCTTGCTCTAGGTATTTAAAAATGTATACTTGACTTTCACAATCTACCTAGATGCAATGTTTTACTATTCTATTTGGAATGTTGAAGCTGTTATTTTATAGGTTCCTTTACTCTGCTGTCTTTATGCTAATTGTCATATATATAAATATACTGAAAACTCATCAGACATTTTTATGATTCTTGCTGTTAAATACAATTTTTTAAAATGCAAGAAAAGTGGCCTATCATGTTTACCCAATTGATTGCTGTTTCTTTTATTCTTCCTTCATCCCTGATGTTCCACATTTCTTTCAAGGTAACATTTTCTTCCTGTCTGAAAAGGCTTTTTCACAATTCTCTTAAAGCATATCTGCTGGCTATAAATTCTCTTAGATTTATTTTATCTGGGAACATCTTTATTTCACATCTTTCCCCTGAACATTATTTCACTGGATATAAATTTGGAATTGATAAATATTTTCTTCTTGCATTTGAAAAATGTTGTGCCACTTCTTTCTGGCTCCTGTGGTTTCTGATGACAAGTCCAAAGTCATTTGAATCCTTTCTTCCCCATATGCGATGGACCATTTTTCTCTGGCTATTTTCAAGACTTTTTTGTGTGTCTTTGGTTTTTGGCAATTTGATTAGGATATTTCTTGGCATGAATTTCTCTTGGTTTATCTTGTTTGAGATTTGCTCAGGTTCTTGAATGGGCAGGTTTATATCTTTGCCAAACTTGGGAAAATTTATTCCATTATTTATTCAAAAATATTTTTTCAGCAGCACTCTCTTTCTTCTCTCTTTGTAAGGCTCTGAGAATGCAAATGTTTAAAAAGTGGGCAAAGGACATGAACATACGCTTTTCAAAAGAAGACCTACATGCAGCCAATGAGCATATGAAAAGAACGCTCAACGTTGCTAATCATTAGGGAAATGCAAATGAAAACCACAATGAGATACCGTCTCACACCAGGCAGAATGGCTACTATTAAAAAGTCAAAAAATAACAGATGCTGGCAAGGTTGCAGAGAAAAGGGAACACTTATACCTTGCTGGTGGGAATTGTAAATAGCTCAGCCATTGTGGAAAGCAGTTTAGTAATTTCTCAAAGAACTCAAAGCAGAATTACCATTCTACCCAGCAACTCCATTATTGGGTACATATCCAAAGGAATATAAATCATTCTACCACAAAGCCACACGCATGTGCGTGTTCCTTACAGCACTATTCACAACAGCAAAGACGTAGAGTCAACACCCACCAATGGTAGACTAGATAATGAAAATCTGATACATATATACCATAGAATGCTATACAGTCATCAAAAAGAACAAGATCATGTGCTTGGAAGCAACATGGATGGAGCTAGAGGCCATTGTCCTAAGCAAACTAACACAAGAAAAGAAAATCAAATACCTCATGTTCTCACTTATAAGTGGGAGCTAAAATTTGAGTACATATGGACACAAAGAAGGGAAGAGCAGACACTGGGGCCTACTTGAGGGTGGAGGGTGGAAGAGGGGTGAGGATGGAAAAATTGCTTATCGGGTACTATGCTTATTACCTGGGTGATGAAATAATCTGTACACCAAACCCCTGTGACATACAATTTACCTACACAGCAAACCTGCACATGTACCCTTAAACCTAAAATAAACGTTTAAAAAAACCCAGCAAATAGATGTTGGCAAAACAATCTTTGTAAACTTGTAAGTTTGTATTTCCTTATTCTTTTGTAAGTAGTGAAAGGCGAACTGTTGTGAAAGATGTTGGCCAGGGCCCAGTTTTCCTTTGGAGGCTTGACTGGTGTTAGGTCTGAGTTTAGCCTGGTTGTTAGGATCTACTTCCTTGTGTCTCTTAGGTTGAGGGTCATGATTCTTACTGATTACCAGTTAGAGGACATGCTCAGCTCCTACAAGCTGCTCTGGAATTCCTTACCACATAGCCCTCTCCATAGCCTGCCTCAAAACATGGAAACTTGCTTCTTCAAAGCCAGCAAGAGAGAAAGAGAGCAAATCTAGCAAGATGGGGTCTTTCATCACAGGGGTAGCATCCCATCACCTCTTTCATATAGCATAGCATAACCATGGGAATGACATTCCATTATCGTTGCTATATTCTATTAATTAGAAGCAAAGTCACAGATCTTTCTCACATTCAAGGGGATTATGTTATACAAAAGCAAACATAACAGGAGGTGGGGATCATGGAGTCCACCTTAAAGTCTGTTCGCCACACCAACACTCTATTTTTACATTTGTTGCAAGAATAAGATCGCTTTTATGAGCACTTTTATAATAGCTGTATTTGTCAGATACTTCAAACATTTGTGTCATTTCTGTTTTCATGTTTATTTCCCACAACACTTGGAATTTTTGAGGTTTTTAATCGTCTAGTAACTTCAGATTTATCTTGTCATTTTGAAAATTGTTATGAAACTCTGGGTCTCTCCTAAACTCTATGGAGAATGTTGATGTTTTGCTATAGTAGGCAATCAACCTGATTAACTTCTGGCCCCAGGTACCAATTTGCCTTCTGTTGCTCATCGTTCCTATTCCAGTTAAGCTTTCATAGACTTTGTGGTGCTATTCAAATCTGTCTTGTGAGTGCACCACTCTCCGTAGCCAGTCTGAGTCTTAGGGAGTGGTCTATCAGTTACTTCAGTTCTCAAAATATTTGGTAGGCTAATTAAGATCAGATTCATGCATGCACAGCTCACATGTGAGCCCTGGAACTTATATGAAAAAAACTTCATAGGTTGTTTTCCCAAGCTACCTTTCTGGTGCTTTTTGCTTCCTTGAGTCTCCTTTATTTGGCCCTTCAGCCAGAAATGTAGTTCTCTCATAACCTTGGTTTATGATTCTCTGTCATTCACTTTTGTGATTGGGCTCATTTCCTGGCCCAAGAAAGGAGGGGCAGAGAGAGGAAAAGGTTAACACGTGTTTACCCCCACCCTCTTAGGACCACAGTTCCATCAAATGGACAGGATTGGCTCCCTTCCCTCTGAGGTTTGGTTCTTGAGGTTTTGTCATTTATACCACAAGATTTCCTGGGGTCTGAGACATGAGAGAACAAAAAAGAAAGAGGGGAAAAATGGGAATTCTGCACTCTCTCTGAGCATTAGGAGCTACCATTTTTGACCCTCGAGACAGTACTAGAGGGCTTCTCCTGGAGCTCTCTGTCTACCCGGTGCCCACTTCTGCGTTTTGGTCTGCACTGAGTTCAGGATAGGGAATATTAAAGGGAAAAGGGGTAAAATAAAAAGTAAACTCACTGCTGATACACTGGTAATTCTACTAACTGGTGTCTTTCCTTCTCTGTCTTGCTACTGTTTACCTTTCAGACGCCTCAAATAGCTGCCCATGTATTCTGTCCTGGTTTGATAGTTGTGTTCTGGGGGGCAGACAGGGTGAAGCATGCTCACTCTATCTTACCCAG
>NW_012104198.1:424469-428263 GCF_000951045.1 Mandrillus leucophaeus | reverse complement strand
GTCTGTAGTCCCAGCTACTCGGGAGGCTGAGGCAGGAGAATGGCGTGAACCCGGGAGGCGGAGCTTGCAGTGAGCCGAGATGGTGCCTCTGCACTCCAGCCTGGGCGACAGAGCAAGACTCCCGTCTCAAAACAAACAAACAAACAAAACACCTCTGAGTGGGTTTCTCATTTTACTTAAAACAAAACCAACTCCTTAAGATGGCCTACAAAATCCTACATGATCTGACCCCTGCCTGTCTCTTCAAACTTATATCATATCCTTATCCCTCACTTGTATCATCCTAGCCCCATGCATCGTCTTTCAGTTCTTAGGGTAAGGCAAATGCAATTACTCCTTAGAGATTTGCATTTGTTATGTGCTGTCTTTCTGGGATGCTCTTCTCTAAGATCTTTGCATGACTGCCCACTTTTTTTTTTTTTAAATTTAGGTCTCAGCTCAAATGCCACTTCCCCAGATAGTCCTTTTCAGACAACTTAATCTAAAGTAGCTTAACCCTTTCCATTGCTTTGTTCTATTACCTTCAGAGCACTTACCACTTCTTATTATGTAATCCCTACATTTGTTCACTTGTTTGTTTTCCTTTTACCACTGAAATTTCAGCTCTCTGAGGGCAGGGACCTTGTCTTTCTTGTGCACCACTATATCCCCAATGTGACTAGAATAGTATTTTACACATAATAGATGATAAAAAATAATTGTTCAATGAATATCTTTCCAGTCTTATTTTCATGTGCATATTTTAAAACCATAAAACATTTTTTGTAAAAGCTATGTTTAATAGGGTTTTATATTCTGTTTCGTTAAATATACTTCAACAACATCACCTCAAGAATTGCTTCATTGCACTGGGTGCTTTTGTGTGATGTAGTCTAACAGTTTGCATCTCTGATATCTGATTTGTTTTGGGCCGAAATTGTAATTTTGTCTTTGTTCACCTTGTCATTTTCTCATCCTTTTATTTCTTTTAAGACTTTTTTTTTTTTTTTTTTTTTTTTGAGTCTCTCTCTGTCACCAGACTGGAGTGCAGTGGCACGATCTCAGCTCACTGCAACCTCCCCGTCCTGGGTTCAAGCGATTCTCCTGCCTCAGCCTCCCGAGTAGCTGGGACTACAGGCGCCCGCCACGTCGCCCGGCTAGTTTTTTGTATTTTTTAGTAGAGACGGGGTTTCACCGTGTTAGCCAGGATGGTCTCGATCTCCTGACCTCGTGATCCGCCCGTCTCGGCCTCCCAAAGTGCTGGGATTACAGGCTTGAGCCACCGCGCCCGGCCTTAAGATTTTAGACACTGGATTTTCATAAAGCACTTCTTCACTGCAACTATCTTATTTATTGTATTACTTGACTATTTCCCCCTTAAGAACAGAAGTTCCAGAATAGCTGTTTTGTCCACTGCTGTATCCCCAATTTCCAGAACAGGCACTCTATAAATGTTTGTTGAGTGAACACATCATATTTAATTTATTTAATTGCCTCATTTGTAAAATGGAGATGGTGATACTTATGTGAATGAATGTTGGGGAGAGCAGTAGAGCTATATCATGGTGTGGATACTAAAGGGCAAATGAGATGCCTTGACTAGCTGCGAGTCTGAGTCCTGCACACCAGCCTCCACAATGATGCTAAATCAAATATCTGTTTCAGAAAAATTGCAAACTACCATCTGAAGTAGAACACTGGCATTGCACTTACATAGTTCAAACTGCAAATCATTAAAAGTGCCACATTTCAACTCCATGGAAAGGTAATGAATCCCCTAAAGGAATTTTTTTAGATGGGAAATAGAAGTAAAATAGATCATGAAACATCTCATTACAAAAGTTGAGGAATTGCAGAACTTGACTTGATTTGACGGGTAAAGGAAACAATTTGAAATTTCTGAACAGGGAGGCAGTGTGATAAAAATGAGGTTTGCATGTGAGTCTATTTTTCACTGCAAAGAGAGACCCCCAACTGTTCAATGCTATTAGTTTTGGTGGTGTTTTGGGTCTGGTAAATGAGAAGAGTTGTGTTATGGATTGGATATTTGTGTCCCACTCAAATTCATAAATCGAACCTCTAACCCCCAATGTGATGATATTTGCAGATTAGGTCTTTGAGAGGTGATTCGTGTTAGATTGGGTCATGAAGGTGAGGTTCTCATGATGAGATTAGTGTCCTTAAAGAAGAGAATGGCTGGGCATAGTAGCTCATGTGCATAATCCCAGCACTTTAGGAGGCTGAGGTGGGAGGATCACTTGAGCCCAGGAGTTTTAGACCAGCCTGACAACATAGCCAGACCTTGTCTTTACAAAAAATTGAAAAAATGAGTCGAGCATGGTGGTACATGCCTGTGGTCCCAGCTACTCGGGAGGCTGAGGCCAGAGGATCACTTGAGCCTAGGAGTTTGAGGCTGCAGTGAGCTGTGATTGTGCCATTGCACTCAGGCCTGGACAACAGAGCAAGACCCTGTCTCGAGTATATATATATATGAGAGAGAGCAAGAGAGCTCCCTTGTATGAGCATAGAGGACAGGCCATCTGCATGTCAGGAATAGAGTCCTCACCAGGAACTCAATCATCCTGGCACCCTGATCTCAGACTTCCAGACTCTAGAACTGTGAAAAAATAGACTTCTGTTGTTTAAGCCATCTAGTCTATGGTATTTTGTTATGGCAGTGAGATCTGACTAAGACTGGTAGGTGGATTCTTTGTGGGATCTTCAGTATTGGCAAAGGCTTCCCGGAAGCTGTGTTTGACTGGGGCAGTGGAAGGTAGTTATGAGGGACATTTTTTTATAGCTGTATTTGGATATTGAGAATATTTTGTTATGTTTCTTGATCTGTGAAATGCCAATACTTTAAAGCTAGTATGTGTTCTAAAGCCCCTCCCCTTCATACACACTCTTTGAGGCTACGTCTGCTTGGGTGGCTCTTTGCTTTTCATTCAATAATTACCTTTCTCAGTATGCTGCAGAGAGCTTGGAAAGTACTGATGTCTCATTCAGTGATTCATCCTATTTATTGCCTAATTTAGAAGGACAGTGAAAGCACTCGTAATTACTTTGTGATTTTCCACATTGACAGCTTAGCTAAGATATGGCAAGTCCCAAAGTAATTCAAAGTACTTTCGAGTTCTTTGCAGACTGACAGAGTACGTGCCTAGAAAGAACATTACAGAGACCAACCTTAACACTAGAATCTCCAGTAGTCTCTGCTATCACTCCTCTCCCAAGCCACGGGTTATAAGGAAATTTTCTTTATATTCTGCCTCCAGTTGAGCTGGTTTGTCAGTACAATGAGCACCTTAAGTCTAAGGTCTAGACTTTATATAACTGGAAAGGGCACCTTACATACTGTATATATATATACAGTATATAACTGTTTAAGGGCACCCTTAAAAGACCTACTGCCTCCAAATCTCTTCCCACTGCCTAAACATTTAAACTTTTATAAATGAATTTATATAAGATATTACCAAGAACATATGCTAAAATTATTTATGATAAAGATCAAAGTAACTGTCAAATTCTTGAAGTCATCCATTTTTTGTCTATTTTTTGAATCCACCTTATCAAGATTCTTTCCATACCTTAAACAAGCTGTAATTTAACTAAAAGAAATTCCTTCCTTTAGATTCATGCCTTCTACATCTACATGATTCCTCTTTTAAAAATGCAAATTCTTTTTTTTTTATTTTGAGACAGGGTCTCACTCCTATCACCCAGGCTGAAGTGCAGTGGTGCCATCACAGCTCACTGCAGCCTTGACTTCCTGGGCTCAGGTGATTCTCCCACTTCAGCCTCTTGAGTAGCTG
>NW_012104198.1:419922-422779 GCF_000951045.1 Mandrillus leucophaeus | reverse complement strand
GAAAAAATGAGTCGAGCATGGTGGTACATGCCTGTGGTCCCAGCTACTCGGGAGGCTGAGGCCAGAGGATCACTTGAGCCTAGGAGTTTGAGGCTGCAGTGAGCTGTGATTGTGCCATTGCACTCAGGCCTGGACAACAGAGCAAGACCCTGTCTCGAGTATATATATATATGAGAGAGAGCAAGAGAGCTCCCTTGTATGAGCATAGAGGACAGGCCATCTGCATGTCAGGAATAGAGTCCTCACCAGGAACTCAATCATCCTGGCACCCTGATCTCAGACTTCCAGACTCTAGAACTGTGAAAAAATAGACTTCTGTTGTTTAAGCCATCTAGTCTATGGTATTTTGTTATGGCAGTGAGATCTGACTAAGACTGGTAGGTGGATTCTTTGTGGGATCTTCAGTATTGGCAAAGGCTTCCCGGAAGCTGTGTTTGACTGGGGCAGTGGAAGGTAGTTATGAGGGACATTTTTTTATAGCTGTATTTGGATATTGAGAATATTTTGTTATGTTTCTTGATCTGTGAAATGCCAATACTTTAAAGCTAGTATGTGTTCTAAAGCCCCTCCCCTTCATACACACTCTTTGAGGCTACGTCTGCTTGGGTGGCTCTTTGCTTTTCATTCAATAATTACCTTTCTCAGTATGCTGCAGAGAGCTTGGAAAGTACTGATGTCTCATTCAGTGATTCATCCTATTTATTGCCTAATTTAGAAGGACAGTGAAAGCACTCGTAATTACTTTGTGATTTTCCACATTGACAGCTTAGCTAAGATATGGCAAGTCCCAAAGTAATTCAAAGTACTTTCGAGTTCTTTGCAGACTGACAGAGTACGTGCCTAGAAAGAACATTACAGAGACCAACCTTAACACTAGAATCTCCAGTAGTCTCTGCTATCACTCCTCTCCCAAGCCACGGGTTATAAGGAAATTTTCTTTATATTCTGCCTCCAGTTGAGCTGGTTTGTCAGTACAATGAGCACCTTAAGTCTAAGGTCTAGACTTTATATAACTGGAAAGGGCACCTTACATACTGTATATATATATACAGTATATAACTGTTTAAGGGCACCCTTAAAAGACCTACTGCCTCCAAATCTCTTCCCACTGCCTAAACATTTAAACTTTTATAAATGAATTTATATAAGATATTACCAAGAACATATGCTAAAATTATTTATGATAAAGATCAAAGTAACTGTCAAATTCTTGAAGTCATCCATTTTTTGTCTATTTTTTGAATCCACCTTATCAAGATTCTTTCCATACCTTAAACAAGCTGTAATTTAACTAAAAGAAATTCCTTCCTTTAGATTCATGCCTTCTACATCTACATGATTCCTCTTTTAAAAATGCAAATTCTTTTTTTTTTATTTTGAGACAGGGTCTCACTCCTATCACCCAGGCTGAAGTGCAGTGGTGCCATCACAGCTCACTGCAGCCTTGACTTCCTGGGCTCAGGTGATTCTCCCACTTCAGCCTCTTGAGTAGCTGAGACTACAGGCCTGCACCACCATGCCTGGCTAATTTTTGTATTTGTAGTAGAAATGAGGTTTCACCATGTTGCCCAGGCTGGTCTCGAACTCCTGGGCTCAAGCAGTCCTCCTGCCTTAGCCTTCTAAAGTGCTAGGATTACAGACCTAAACCACCATGCCTGGTGCAAATTCGTTTTTTAAAAAAAAAAAAAAAATTAAACTTTTATAATCAATTTGTATATGACAAGTTCATTATAAATGAATTTATGTATGATATTACCAAGAACATATGCTAAATGTGATCTTGTTTCCAAACCAAACTGAGAGTCAGGCTGCTATTTCTCGTGGCCCAATAACGAGATGCAGATAAACTGGGGAGAAAGAAGGTTTTTATTTCTGCAGCCAGTTACAAGGAGAAGGCCTGGAAATTATTGCTAGATCAACTCAAAAGTACAATGTTTTCCAGAGCTTATATACCTTCTAAGCTGTATGTCTATGTGTAAGTGTGCATTCATCTAAAGACATAAGTGATTAACTTCTTTTAATCTATAACTAAGGTCTGAGTCCTGAAGACCTTCTTCTGGAGCCTGAGTAAGTATACTTAATCTAAATGGGTCTAGGTGCTAGGGCGATTACCCTTATCTTGTCTCCTGTTAAATCATAAAGGTTTGGGGAGTTCCTTTAGACCCCAATAAACTTGTTTGTGGAGGCCTGGGGAGTTTCTTCAGACTCACAGTAAAACTTGTTTAATTATAAAAGGGTCCTGTTAAGAATTCCTTCATTATTTTGTCATGCTTGAAGGCCCAGGAAAAGCCTAGGGAAAACTCTTGGTGGGCTATTTGTTACATTCCAGCCTTTGTATAAGAGCACTGGCTCAATCAGCTTTTAATGTTTAACCTAGCTACTCAGTCAGTGCTGGAACAGTTGTAATGGAGGCCTATGTTAGTGAGATCTGGCCTGCCAGTCTCGCTATGTTGCCCACTCTGGTCTTAAACTCCTGGGCTCAAGCCATCATTTTGCCTCAGCCTCTCAAAGTACTAGGATTATAGGTGTGAGCTACTACACCTGGCCCACAAATTCTTTATAAGAAAGGAGTTAGGCTGGGCACGGTGGCTCGCACCTGTAATCCCAGCACTTTGGGAGACTGAGGTGGGTGGATCACGAGGTCAGGAGTTCAAGACCAGCCTGGCCAAGATGGTGAAACCCCATCTCTACTAAAAATACAAAAAATTAGCTGGGCATGGTGGCGGGAGCCTATAATCCTAGCTACTCAGGAGGCTGAGGCAGAGAATTGCTTGAACCCAGGAGGCGTAGGTTGCAGTAAGCCGAGATCGTGCCACTGCACTCCAATCTGGGTGACAAAGCGAGACTCTGTCTTAAA
>NW_012104198.1:364760-419851 GCF_000951045.1 Mandrillus leucophaeus | reverse complement strand
ATCAGAATGTATTCTGGTAAAAAAAAAAAAAAAAAAAAAAAAAAAAAGAAAGAAAGAAATAAAGAAAAGAAAAAAGAAAAAAAAGAAAGGAGTTAAGCCATTTTAATCCATGAGCGTCTTAGGATGAGTTCATGTGGTTTGGGGGTTAGAACATGGTTGTGAAGTCATATATCTGAGTTCAAACTCCTTCTCTTCCATTTATTAGCACTGTGACCTTGGTCAAATCCCTTTTATTATTTGGGCCTCAGTTTCCTAAGGATAATGTTTCTTAATTCATAGAGTTTTGGCAAGGAGAGGTCCAGTTTATGTGAGTAATGTATAGACATTGGGTGGCCAGCTTTGGAGATTCCAAGCTTTATCAGAGGTTGGTAATAGGGTGGAAAGAGCAGTAGGAAGTGGGCATAGGCTAGAGGATTTATTTGTGCTGTTTTAATGTGGCCATCACACCATTTTCACTCATCTGATATATTCATTGAGGGTAGCTAATGCTGATATGGAGGAATAGAGCTAAAGCCCTTGAAGCTACCTGTAGGTGCTGCCACTGGAGCTCATGAAGAGGCCAATGCCTAAAGAGGTCCTTGAACACAAACTTGCTGAATTTATACTTCTATAGAGGGCCCTACCTAGGATGCTGCTAATGATAACAACAACAAAAAAAAAGCCTGACATCTATGTAGTGTTTATTTCATGCGAGGTACTGTTCTAAGCACTTTACGTATATAAATTCCATTTCATCATTATGAAACCCCTAAGAGGCAGATATAACTATTATCTACATTTTACAAATGAGGAAACTGTTGGATGACAGAGATGTGATGAAGACAGGGAATCTCATATTTTTCGGGTCCTTTAGAAGCAGGACTTTGATCTGTCTCTTTGCTCCCAACCTTAGCCTTTCTAGTAATAGTATACAGTCTGGTATAACAGCCGCTGCATTTTAAATCTAGCTGAGTCACTAAGTCTGAAGGCTCCAGCCATGGGAAACTGGATATATAGAAAAGCCCAAATAAATAGGGATAGGGCCAGCAGTTTAGTGAGGGGGCAGCAGAATTTGTCTCTGGGGCTCAAATCCATGCTGTCTCAGATCATTCCACTCCCTCAAATACCCCGTGGTTGTTAATTTTATGTGTCAATTTGGCTATATGGTAGTTCTCACTTATCCTCAGGGGATATGTTCAAGACCCCCATTAGATGCTTGAAACAGTGGTTAGTACTGAACTCAATTGCCATCAATTGGAACGTGTTTCTGTTCATGTCCTTCACCCACAAATGTAATGCCTTTTTTACCCTAACTAAGCACTTGTGAAACACTATGGCCATCACGTTTGCAGTTTGAGGTGGGACAGGACAACAGAACTAAATGAATTTCTTTCTCCTTTTTCACAATTTCACAGATAGAAGATTTGCTGTTACTCTAGATCTTAGCAACCTCAGCATACAGTTTTTCTTTTGTTCCTTAAGTGAAAAACTTTCAGCTTTTCACTTAAAAAAACATTTTATGACTTTTCCTTGGCACGTCCAAATTGCTAGCATCACTACTCTTTTACTTTGGGGCCATGATTAAGTAAAATAGGGGTGACTTGAATATAAGCACTCTAATACCACGATAGTCATCTAATAACCAAGCCAGTTACTAAGTGACTAATGGGCAAGCAGTGTCAAAGGGATGATTCATGGCCTGGGCGACATGGAGCGGAATGGCAAGAAATTTCATCACACTACTCAGAATGACCCATGACTTAAAACTTATGAATTGTTTATTTCTGGAATTTTCCATTTAATATTTTCAGAACATGGTTGACCACAGGTAATGGAAACCACAGAAAGTGAAATTGTAGATAAGCAGGGGGACTACTGTACTACGGTGCCCAGTTGTTTGTCAGATACTAATCTAGACTTTGCTATGGAGGGTTTTTGCAGATGTGATTAATATTTGCCATCAGTTGACTTTAGGTAAAGGAAATTACCCTTGATAATGTGCATGAACCTGATTCTATCAGTTGAACACCTTAAGAGTAAAAACTGAGGTCTCTTCACAAAGAAGGAATTGTGCTTTGAGACTGTGACATAGAAATTCTGCCTGAGTTTCCAGCCTTCTGGCCTGCCTTTTAGATTTTGAATTTGCCAGCCACCACAATCATGTGAGCTAATTCCTTAAAATAAATCTATTTATGTATATATTTCTTATTAGTTCTGTTTCTTGGAAAAACTCTAATTGATACATACCACATGGCCTGCTCTCTTTGGCAGTGACTACTTATTGCAGTTTGAAAATGAGCATGGCCCTCCCCCTGCCACCTGCTTAATATGTGTGATGTGGAGCAAGCTATTGAGCCACTTGGGACCTTAGTTCCTCTTCTGTCAAATGAATGTATTTGATCCCTACCTTACTTGCTGATATTCAGAAAACATGATAAATGGTACGGCATGGTCTCCAATCAATCAGAATGTATTCTGGTAAAAAAAAAAAAAAAACAACTGGTCAGCCATACTAATTAAAAATCAGCCCTAGCTCACGATGAGGATGCATTGTGTGTGGGTATGTCTTACAGACTCACAAACTCATATTCTTTTTTTTTTTTTTTTTTTTTGAGACAGAGTCTTGCTCTGTTGCCCAGGCTAGAGTGCAATGGTGTGATCTCGACTCACTGCAACCTCTGCCTCCCAGGTTCAAGCAATTCTCCCACCTTAGCCTCTGGAGTAGCTGGGATTACAGGCGCACGCCACCACGCCCAGCTAATTTTTGTATTTTTAGTAGAGATGGGGTTTCACCATGTTGCCCAGGCTAGTCTTGCACTCCTGACCTCAGGTGATCCACCTGCCTCAGCTTCCCAACAAACTTATATTCTTATTCCAAATGTATAGTTCTTGGTAGATTATAGGGATGTGTATTTTTAATGAGTTCTCCAGAGATTCTCCTTATTGAAAAAGCCTGGAAGATACTGAAATGATGTCCAGGGTCGAATATACATGGTAGGTTCCCAATACATTTTAGAAATCACTTCTATCCATCAAAACCCTTTGGGACAAGGTGTGACTTAATTAGTTATTTCATCCCTGGAAGAAGAACAAACCTCTAACTGATGACACACTCAGATTAAGAGAAAGTGCATGAGGGTTACAAATCATACTGCAATGTATAAACATTTTATTAATGTGAACTCTAGTTTGTGAAAATGGGGAATTTTCCCACAATGAAGAGAAGAAATAAAAAGAGAGTGATATAACATGGGCCAGGTGACCTGTGATACTTCAATCTAGAAGTTCAGAAACCTAGGTTCACTCTGACTCTCCCAGAAACTAGTTATGTGACTATACACAAGACACAAAACCTCTCTGAACCCCCATTTGTTCATTTATAAAATGGAGATTATGAAAATAAGAGTTTCCCAATTTCTATCATAGGATATTGTGATAATCAAATGGGACTAGATACCAAAAAGAACATTTAGCAAATCACCTAGTCCAACTTCCTCTTTGTATAGAAAGGGAAACTGAGGCCCCCAAGAGAAAAGGGAAATGCTCATGGTCTTTAAGCCATTCAGGGTCACTTCTATGAGTGGCATTATGATCTCTTAATGCTACCACAGAAAAAACATGACTTTGAAGTAAGTCAAACCTGGGTTTGAATCCCTATTCTTGCACTTGCCCTGTGACCTTAGACAGGTTACCTCACCTCTCTGTTCCTTAGTTTCTTCAATTTTAAAATAGGTACAAAAATAATTCCTACTTCATAGGGTTGTATTGAACAATAAAGGATGGAAGGGTGTGGCAGATAGTAATGACTCAGTAATGTTGATGCTTTTCTTTCCTCATCCAGTGCTCCTTCTCTAATTCTACTGGCATCTCATGCCAGTTTCCAGATACATGGAGTCTTTGTGTTTCCTTGTGACAGACAACATGGCAAATATAAGAATGGCAAGTGTAAGAGTGGGATCATAGTGTGGAGTGGGGGCAATACCCTTTTTTGGTAGATAAATCACCATTTTGCTCCAAAGAATGGACCTGTGCTCAGGTATCCAAATTATGTGCTAAGGTCCACTTCTTCATGAAAACTCTTCTGGAGTTTAGATGACTTGTCAACCCCAAAAATATTGGAGCCACAATGTGTATGGTTCCTGTGATTGGTGCTGAGCCTATTCCCATGAAAAAGAGGGTCTGTTTTTCAAAGATGGCTTTTAAATGACATGTGATACATCTGCTATCAGCCTGGCCTTAGTTCAAACTCTTATGTTCAATAGAGAAAGAGTCATTTTCTCTTTCAACCAACCCATTTAATCTTTTCAAGATATGTGCATTGTGTACAAACTAGGGCGCTGAATGTGGACCACAGGGCTGTAGGTGAAAGACCCAAGTACTCTCTCCAGAATCATGTGTTCTTGACTCTAATTGAAGGTCCAATTGGACAGTACAGAGTTGGGAAAAATTCTCCTATAATTTCTTGCTAAAAATCCAAGATTTATGCTCTTTGACTGAGACAGTTCTCTGCTAGGAATTGAGCCTAAGAGAATGGTTTAATATTCGTTTATTTGACAAATATTCATTGAGCATCTATTATGTGCTAGGTACTATTCTAGGACCTGGGATATATCAGTGAACAAATGAGCCAAGGGGCCTTGCTCTTCTTGATTAACTTCAAAATAGGACTAATTGATAATAATAAAAATAACTAAGTAAATGAGGTCATATGCACAGATGATGATAAGAGCTTTGCAGAAAAGAAAAAAATAGATCAGAGTCCTTGCATGTAGTCATTTCCATATTGTGGCTGTTGTGTAATTGCACTAATTGTCCTGCATTCAGGGAATGAGAAGATTGAGTGCATTATGGTACATTAACTGGAAAGAATGTTATACATCCATTAAAACAATAAATGCAAAACTATAAAGCAACACAGATCAGTGTTTATAAAATAATGGTAAAAGGGGAACCAAACTGTGTATACACTATAATTACAGCTATGTAAGAAAGTATATGCACATATGAATAAAGATTGAAAGGAGATCTAGAGAAATAAAAGCAATTGTGTTCAGGATGGGGGATTATGGGTATACCTATTTACTTGTAAAATATCCTTTGATGCTGTGCTAATTATACATTATTTAAGCTGAAAGCCAAAAAGCCCCAAAAGGATAAAAAGAATAAAAGATAGGGAGCATAATGGTTGCCTGAATGCTGAGTTGAAGAGCTGTGTGGGGAAAATTACTTTCTGTGCCACTTACTTGAAAACTAGTTTTCTTTTGAATTCTTGGAAATGAGCTTTGGTCACCCGTAATGATCAGCCTCAGAATTTTTCTCCTAAGTGCCAAAGCTGAAGCTTAAGGCTGTGTGTATTGTATACTGCACAACTTCAGGGGGCACCATTTACATTGTAGTCTGTAAAATGATGTTTCCTGTAGTTGCAGAGTATACAATTTGCAAAATCACGTATTACAGCCCTGTCAAGAGCTAGTAACTCAGTATTATCAGCCATGGCTAGTTTGGAACATACCTTATCCATCTAGCACTTCCCTGATTATAAAAGCTGTATTGCGATATAATTTATATGCCAGACAATTTCCCCATTTAAACTGTACAATTAGGTGGTTTTAGTATATGCATAGAGTGTGTAACCATCAGGACAATCAATTTTAGATCCCGTTCATAATCCCATGAAGAAATCCTGTATTCTTCATCCATAACCCCTAAATCCCCATTCCCATCAGCTCTAGGCCATTACTGATATACTTTCTGTCTCTATAGGTTTGCCTATTCTGCACATTTAATGTAAATGGAATCATAGATTATGCAGTCCTCTGTGATTGGCTTCTTTCCCTTAGCATAATGTTTTCAAGGTCCATCCATGTTGTAGTATGTATCAGTCCTTCAATCCTTTTTATGGGTGAGTAATATTCAATCATATGGTTTTATAAAGAAAATCATATTTTGTTTATTAATCAGTTGATGAATATTTGGGTTAGTTCTATATTTTGGCTTTTGTGAATGCTGCTGCTATAAACATCCTAATGCAAGTTTTTGTGTGGACATGTGCTTTCATTTCTCTTGGTTGCTAGGTCAAATGGCAACTCTAGGTATAACTTTTTGAGGAACTGCCAGACTGTTTTCCAGAGTGTCTGTACTATTTTACATTCCCACCAGCAGTTTATAAGGGTTCAATTTCTCTATATCCTCATGGACACTGGTAGTATCTTATTATGGTTTAGATTTGCATTTTTATGATGACTAATGTTAAACATCTTTGCATGTACCTATAGACCATTTGTATATCTTCTTTCAGAAGTGTCTATTCAAATCATTTTACTATTTTTTCAGTTGGGTGATTTGTCTTCTTATCATTGAGTTGCAAGCATTCTTTATACATTTTAGGTACATTTTAGAGATAAGTCCCTTGTCCAATATATAGTTTGTATATATCATCTTTCATTATTTGAATTTTCTTCTTTCTTTTCTTTTCTTTTCCCTCCCTCCCTCCCTCCCTCCCTCCCTCTCTCTCTCTCTTTCTCTCTTTCTCTCTTTCTCTC
This sequence comes from Mandrillus leucophaeus, assembly GCF_000951045.1. Taxonomy (NCBI): domain Eukaryota; kingdom Metazoa; phylum Chordata; class Mammalia; order Primates; family Cercopithecidae; genus Mandrillus; species Mandrillus leucophaeus. The sequence continues at coordinate 413,330 of NW_012104198.1, read as the reverse complement.
TTTCTTTCTTTCGATGGACTTTCACTCTTATTGCCCAGGCTGGAGTGCAATGGCACCATCTCGGCTCATTGCAACCTCTGCCTCCTGGGTTCAGGCGATTCTCCTGCCTCAGCCTCCCAAGTAGCTGGGATTATAGGCATGTGCCACCACACCCAGCTAATTTTTGTATTTTTAGTAGAGATGGGATTTCTCCATGTTGGTCAGGCTGTTCTCGAACTCCGGACCTCAGGTGATCTGCCCACCTTGGCCTCCCAAAGTGATGGGATTACAGGCGTGAGCCACCGCGCCTGACTTCTTTTCACTTTCTTAATAGTGTCCTTTGAAACATTAAAAAATTTTAATTTTGATAAAGTCCAATTTATCTATTTTTTTTCTTTTGTTGCTTGTACTTTTGGTTTCATGTCTAAGAAACCATTGCCCTATGATTTACCCCTATGTTTTCTTCTAATATTTGTATAATGTAAACACTGGTATTTAGACCTTTATTCATTTTGAGTTAATTTTTGCATATGGTGTGAGATTGAGGCTCAAGTTTGTTTGTTTAAATGTAGATATTCAGTTGTTCTAGCACCATTTGTTGAAAAGACTATTATTTTCTCATTGTATTGTTTCAGCACCCTTGTCAAACTGGATTGATTGTAAACATGAGAGCTCATTTCAAGACTCTCAGTTATATTTTATTGTTTTAGATGTCTATCATTATGCCAATAAGCAGGGCATCATATGTCCTGCTTCCTGTAGACTTGAAGTTGGGAATTATGAGCCCTCCAAATTTGTTTTCCTTTATAATGATTGTTTTGACTATTCTGTGTTTCTTGAGTTTCGATATGAATTTAATTATTATGTTGTTAATTTCTATAAAGGAGTCAACTGACATTTTGATAGAATTTCCATTGAATTCATAGATCACTCTGAAGAGTATTATCGTCTTAACGTTATCAAGTTTTTCTATCTATGAGCACTGGATGTCTTCCCATTAATTTAGGTGTTCTTTAATTTCTTTCAACACTATAAGTTTTCAGCATACATGTCTTGAACTTTTGATTGAATTGTTGAAGTTTCAGAAGACAGAACCTGGGGAGAATATAGAATTTTATCAGGTCAACACAATCTGTGATGAGATAATGAGTTTATTCTGTGAAGACACAGTTTCCCAGATAAACCATGATCTTGTTAGCTACATCTTGGCCATGTGACCTTGGGAAGGTTATTAATTCCCTTTGAGCCCCAGTCTCATTTTCAAAATGAAGCTAACAGTACTTCGTAGGGCTGTTGAAAATTTTGGATATGAAAATGCATCTAAAATGGCCCAAAATAGAGCAGTAAAAATATTGATTTCCTTTTCTTCTTCCATTTCTATGTATTTCCCCAGAAGTTATTGTTGTATAATAATTATTCTGGTCAAGTCAAGATAAAAAATTTTCTATCTTAAATTTTCTAAGCAACCAATACACATAAATGCAGCTTGTCTTACATGGATATATAATTTGTAAGCTTAACCCTTAAAATTCCCTGAGATACAAGAACAATGTATGAAACTCAACTGAATTTCTATACATTTGCAATTAATACATTTAAAACAAAATTAAGTAATTCCACTTATTATAGCATCGAAAAGAATAAAATATTTAAGAATACATTTAACCAAGGAAGTGCAAGCCTTGTAAACTGAAAACTGCAACACTTCGTTTAAAAAATTTAAAGAATATCTAAATAAATGGCAAAACATCCCATGCTCATTGTTGGGAATAAAGCTCAAAATCCTAAGAAGATTGAACACTCAAACAAAGAATTCTTAGCAAAGCAATTTTACTTCTGTGTAAAGGGGTGCTTCTCCTTGGCCAGTCGCCGTGAGAGCACACCTGAACAAAGGGGCACGAGAGCCTTTATTCCTGTTGCAAGTCCTGCCCCTGTACCCTTTCCTCACTGGCCGGGGTCGGGTCGCACAACCTGAACTAATCCCAGTTGGCTAGATATTTGAACTTTTTAAAGATAAGGTGGGCATATAAGGGAGAGAGGGAAAAAAGAGGGGAAGGGGTGTTTGCAATGAGCTAGAGAGCTAGTCTCCCTTCCAGATAAGGAAAGGAATGTGAGCTGGTACTGATAAGCCTAGTACTGTGGCGTGTCCGTGTCCTGGTATGTAACAAAGGCAGAAAAGAGAAAAAGGAGAAAGGGGTGGGTACTATGAATTAAAGAATAAAGGATTGATCAGGCTATTTGAAGAGAAACCTCATCATATCCCACATCAAGGATCAGAATACTTAATATTATTAGGATGGTAATATTCTCCAAAGTGGTCTACAGATTCAATGTAGTCTCTGTCACAATAATAGTATGTTTCTTTGTAGAAATTGGCAAGGTGATCCTAAAATTCTTATGGAAACTCAAGGGACCCAGAATAGCCAAAATAATCTAGAAAAAGGAGAACAAAGTTGAAGGATTCACACATTTTGATTTCAAAAGTTACTACAAAGCAAGAATAATCAAAACAATGTGGCACTGGCATAAGGATAAAATAAAGATAAATGGAATAAAACTGAGAGTCCGGAAATGAACTCTCACATTTACAATCAACTGATTTTTGACAAAGGTTCCAAAACAATTCAATGGGAGAAAGAATATCCTTTTCAACAAGTGGTGCGGGGACAACTGAATAGCCACATACAAAAGAATAAGGTCAGACTCTAACTCACATTGAGACAGCTAGATGGGAGCGTGTCCCTGGGAAAAACTCCAACTGGCCTGAGCACTGGGGTAGAGCCTCAGGAATTTTGTGCCTTTTGCAGTTGAGAGGAGCCTGGCCCCTCCTCTTGTGTGGAAATTTTTAAACCCTTTTTCTTTCCCCTTCTCTACCCTATCAACAAGTTAACCTTTAAAGTTTTCTTTTTCTTTTAGAAGATAGGCCAACCCCAACCCAACTATCACTGTTGGTATTCTCTGCAAAGTTTAGGTTGTGAAATCAAGCCTCCATCTTGTTTTACAGCCTGAGGGCATGGCTTGTAACTCTGGGGGCAGGACTTACAACTCTGGGGGCAAGGCTTTGTTTAGCAATCCTGCCTCAGGGAATGAGCCCTTTCTGGTTCCATATCTGCATATTTTCCTAGCTCTGTCTCTTAAAGGGCCCCATCCAGCTACTGGGTTTTTTTCTGCCTGTCTGTGTATGTACTGTATATGATTTCTGTAAAATGAGCGCTAATTAATTTGGCCTAAAGAAAGACAAGCACTTGGATTAAATATTTTGAAAAGGGAAGATAAAAACTGGGGTACTTTTCAGTTCATGTGACTTTAATCTTTGAGAAATAAAAACAGCCTTAAAGATTATTGGTAAAATGCAGGTATCATTAAAATGTAAATAGATGAAACAAACTATGCAGGTCAGATGAGAGGTTTGCCAAATGTTTTAAGGTTACAAACTGCTTTTTGGCCTTTGAGAACTATCTGCCTTGCCTGCTTCACAATTGGTAAGGCCTGGGGACATAAGGAACTAACTGCGCCCTTCATTATGCTGGAGTCAGACCTTTACTGCCCATAGCGCACAATTAAAGCAAACTAACAAGTTTTACCTTAAAGTTAAAAATCGCTAGGAGTTACCATTATAACATGTAATTGAAACTACTGAAAATAAATTTACATGCAAGAAGTGTAAGAACAGTAAAATGTGTTTTTTAGTAAAAGGTTACAAAAAGGCATAGAAATGTAAACTTTTGCCTAGGGTTAAAAGATGGTTTTAAATTAGGAAAAAACTGAGGGTTCAAACAAGTGGTGGAAGAATTGTAGAAACTGATCTCGCAGAAGTTCTCTGTGTGAACGTGTTGACTAAATTCAAAAGGGTTATAAAAGGTTTTTGCTTCTTTAAAATTTATGAGTCATCATCTTGGAAAAATAAATAACTTGTGGTAATCTGGAATTCTATTTCATAATATCAAGTACTTTCAACATATTTAAGTCTTCCCAAAATCAGATTTCAGTTTCAAATTGTCTTTCTTGACAATTTTCAGATAGTCCAGAGGACCCTTGGAATGTCCAGGAAAGAGAGGTAAACAGGATTATTTGACATGCTTAGGTACATGGGATTGCCAAAGGTGATGTTGAATCTTCTTTAGGTTATATCTTGGTGAATAATGCTAATATATGTTCCAAAATTGTATGGGATTTCTAAAATTCTAACGTCTAAGTATATGCTATCAATCGTAATTAAGGTTGCTATGTCGTTATTGTAAACCATGGAGATAACCAAACTTCTTTGTCAATTGTGTTTCTAACTATAACTGCTCTAGACATTTTGCTACTCACAGACAATTGTTGTCTTGTTTTAATCCTTTCAAAAGATGGTTTATAATAAGCTATAGGACTCTGACAGGTGCTCTCAAATACAATTTTTGATTGAGACAATTGGGTTTCTGATAACTTTGGAGATTGTAGCATTGGAATAAAGGAAAATGTACAGGATTCAGGAAGAGCTGAAATGTTCATGAATATCAAGAGAAACAAGAGTTAACTAACTGGACTGAACTCAGAAATCTGAAGCAACCTTTCTAAGACTTGCTTGGAATATTGCTGATCCATGTTTTGTTTTTCAGAGTCAAGGAAACTTATGTTAAACTATTTATAGCCTTTTAATAATTGAGTAAGGTAATATCCACTGTGAGCAAAATTTAGAGCATGTTTGTTTCTGTCTGCCTGGTTCCTCTAAATTTGAAAACTATCTGGAGTGTTCTTTTGGCAATATAGTTGTTTGTATCAGTGCAGTAAGAATCCATTTTTCTTTTGCACAGAACACAACTGGAGAAGGTGGTAATTTTACCAAGGCTTGGACTGGAAGGGTATGCTTCCCTTTAAGGAGTCAAGCTTGACTTGCAGAGCTGATAGAAGCCCAATGGGGAGACTGGCCTCATACCCTCATCTACACAGTCCCTGTACAGGGTTCCTGACCTGTGGTCAATAAAGAATGTCACTTTCTAACAGATCCAAGAGCTCCGAGTTTATCTTGGGACCTTAAGAGGAGAGGATCATCCAACTCACAGGTATTTCAGGATAAACCCATGGCTGGACTTGGCTTTAAAAGGTCTTGTATGAGATCCCTTGGGAAACAGAGTTCCAACACAGGCAATCTAAAAGGCCTTTGTAGAAATAATTTTTCTTGCTTCACTTTATGCAAATAATCAGGCTAAGTATAAGACTAAAGTCTATTTTGCAAACCACTCAGTCCCAGGATGATTTGGTTTTTTAACAAAAATGAGGACTGGAGAGAGAAAAATTATGTTTCAACACTTACACATTTGTCACCAAATTCTAAACTCACTAGTTGTTTTTAAGTTTTTGCCTACATGTTTGACTAACCCTGATTGCTCCTGTGAACCAACCAGCAATCTCCAACTTCAGCTCAGAAAGAACAAAAGGGATGGGTAATGTAGAAATCCGGATCAATATTCTAATTCTGAGAACTTATCCTACAAATCCTGCCAGGCGACTGGAATAAATAGGGTGCCCATCACTCAGGGGTTTCCTTTTGGGAAAGTAAGACCAAAGGAGCTAACCAAGCCAAGCACCATGCACTGAAATCCTAGCAAGCATGACTATAGCCACCAGTTATCTGGGCATGTCACAAGACATCCTTTTCTCTCCTTTGCTGGAGGAGGACTCAATTCCACAGTTTCACTTTAGCATTCAGCTTATAATAAGGAGTCCATGCAATCCCTCACCCCGAGACACATTTTTGTCCCAAACTCAATTCCAAGCTTTGGGTTAAAGTCCTAGGAAAGAAAACTGGATCTGAAGGATCCAGAGGCAGATGATAATGGAAGTTAAAAGGCACAGGGCAGGTGAGCATGACTGATGCCTGCCCATCAAGCCAAGCCCAAGCTTCCTGTTTCATGGATAAAGGCCACGTTAGTATCCATAGCAAAAATGGGGGTGTAGAGAATCCATGGCTACTGAAAAGCAGGGGAGATAAGGCATATGTGGGTAAGAGTGGGTGATTCCCACCCCCTACCCACCCGTCCCCTGCTTCATTGGTGCAAGCCACTGTGACATTCATGGTGGGACCTGTCATGGTCACCAGGACTCAGGGATGCAAGGATGGAAGAGGGAAAGACGATGCTTTTCCCTCTTTCCCTCACGTACCCCAGGTATCAGTTAGGAGGAGAAGGGAACCAGGGATACCTGCTTCACTCTTTCTAGAAGGGTAGCCATTCATCTGCAGTCTGTACCCCTTTTGAATGCATCATGAACCCCTGGGACTCCTTTAAAAGGCACCTTCTTTTTTCCTTTCTCCTCTTCTGTCCTCTTCACAGATAGGTAATTGTGTCTCTGTAATATGGGACACTCCCCTCAGATACATCCTCCAAACTGGAAAGAGTTAATTTCCCAAACCTTAAACTGGTTGGCTTAGGATTGGGCTTAGGGGAAGAGAACCCAGAAGACCAATATGCCAGCAAAAGGGTAAAGTGTTTTTTACCAGTCAGGCTTTTGGCCTCCCTCTCCATGTGCAAACTGGTAAAAGGCCTCAGGATTTCTGAGCTGCCCTTACCCCTTCCCTTGTTTCAATTTGATACATGTTTTCTAATAAACTGGTTTGTCTCTTCTTGCCTTCAGGTCATCAAACTCGAAGTGGCCATGCAACCAGAGCCTCTGATGATGGCCCCTTCTGCTCAGAACCTTACATAGGCCTCTGAGGGAGCTTTGACTGCTGTTTCCCCAAAACAGCACCCCTATCAGCAGGAAGCAGTTAAGATAGGTCTTCATACTTACCCTTGTTCAAGGGCACTTGGATGTGCTTCTTTAGAGGGGGGAATGAGACAGCCAAGTGGGAGGGGTTCCCTGGAAAATCTCCAACCAGCCTGCACACTGGGGTGGAGCCTTGGGAAGTTCATGCCATTTGCAGCAGGGAGGAGCCTGGCTCCTTCTCTCTCTGTGTGGAACCTGGGATTCAAGTTTTGAGTGGCAAGCGCTCTAGCAGGGACTCTGGCCTTGTGAGAGTCCCTGTTTCCCCCCTTTCTTTCTTTACATCCAATAAAACCCTGTCTTACTCACCATTCAAACCTGAATTTTTGTGGCCATGGACAGAGGACTCCATCTTTAGCTGAAATAAGGAAAAGTCGTGCAACAACATCAGATACAATAATTAATGCAAAATGGATCAATGGCTTCGTGTAATAGCTAAACTATAAAACTGTTAGAAGAAAACACAGGGGTAAATCCTCGTGGCCTTAGATTTGGCAATAGTTTCTTACATGTGATACCAAAAGCACAAGCAACAAAAGAAAAACATAGATACATTGAACTTTATCAAAATCAAAATTGTGAGTTTTTGTTCTTTAAAGGACACTATCAAGAAAGTGAAAATACAACCCACACAATGGAAGAAGAGGTTTATAAATTATACACTGAGTAATGGCCTAGCACCCAGAATCTATAAAGTACCCACAACTCAATAACAAAAAGACAAAAATGGGAAAAGGGTCAAAATCAACATTTCTCAAAAGAAGATGCACAAATGGCCAACAGGCACAAGAAAAGATTCTCAATGTTATTAGTCATTAGGGAAATACAAATAAAAACCACAATGAAATACAACTTTACACATACTACAATGCCTATAATCAAAAAGATCATAAGAAGCACTGGTGAGGACGTAGAGAAATTTCAACCCTAAAACACTGCTGACAGGAATATAAAATGGTGCAGTCACTTTGGAAGACAGTCCAGGCGTTTCTCAAAGGGTTAAATCTAGAATTATCATATGGCCTAGGAATTCCTCGGTATATACCTAAGAAAAATGAAAGCGTATGTCTTCACAAAAACTTGTACGCAAATGCTTATAGCAGTATTATTTATAGTATCTAAAGGTAGAAACAACCCAAATGTTCAACTAATGAATGAATAAATAAAATGTGGTATAACCATACATTCAAATGTCATTTGGCTATAAAAAGGAATGAAGTACTGAGGTACATGGCACAACATGGATGAACCTTAAAAATACTACATTTCACGAAAGAAGCCAGTCACAGAAAATCACATATATGGTGCCATTCATGTGAAGTGTCAAGAAAAAGCCAATCTACGGAGTCAGAAAATAGATTAGTAGTCACTGCTAGTGGCTGGAGGGCAGGGGGAATGGAGAGTGACTGCTAATGGGTATGAGCTTTCTTTATGGGGTGATGAAAATGTTACAAAATTGGTTGTGCCGATGACTGTAAAACTCTGTAAATATACTAAAAAAACATTGACTCGTAGACTGTAAATGAATAAATTGGTCGGTATGTGAATCATGTATCAAAGCACATGTTCTGATCAAAGTGGAAAACAATGAAATAAAAAGTCCCCTGGAGCAGAGTTCTGGAGCGGTGGGAGCTAAACAGGTAAACGCAATTCATAGAAGTCTAAATTCTGGAAACCAGGACTGTGTGTCTTTTACGCTGCTGCAGTGCACATGTTTAACAAAGTTCTATATGTAGGCAATGCTAAAGACAATCACACTAAAAGTGAAGAAAAGCTCTTAGAGCCAAATCATCCATCAATTTGCAGCTATGTAGAAGAGAAGATGTTATAAAATCATGGAAGCCTCCAAGAGCCTTGACATGTAAGAGGCTTACACAATTGAATTGTGCAGATGCCTTGTGACTTGGTCAGAAATTTGCTCATTCCAGAGATGCCCTGGGGTTCAGATAGCTGACAACTACGCCTGAAGAAGTTAGACCTGTTCTAAATACCCCCAGACTGTAGCATTCTTAAAACCATCTCCAGGCTCAGAACCTAACTAGAGGATTGCTGAACTAACTTGCTTTCCTTGAGGACCTTTGGACTACTTAGAAGGGATTCAGGCTTGGGGTCAGTTTTTGAGACTAAAAGTCCTGAAATCTATCTCCTGGAAACACTAAGGGACATTTTTTAGTAATTTTTCTTCCAGTAAAATCCCAAAGTCTAATTTTAGTCCAAATCTTTGGGGTTCATCCAGAAGCAAGTGGCTGCTAGGAACATAGACTTTCACTCCAGAGTGAGTAAATGTTAGATAGATTAAATTTTTATCTAGCTTTAGATTTGGTCTTGTATGAAACTGACAATAAAATAAGAAACATGGTTTAAACTGTACAAATATCTATCAAGAAGCTAGTCTGTCTCAAATCACTTTCACAAGGGTAAAAGATAAACCTGTAGCCATCTGATTTCTTTGCCAGTAGGAATGGGGTACTTGGTCATAGAATCAATATTATTTACATTTGCTCTCAAAAACCTTGAGGTTTAAAACATATATACTTTGTTTTGTGGGATATATTACTTCCCACAAATGCTTATATGGAAGACTCTAAACAGCATTTAAAGTGAATTTCATGACACCTATTGACTTCCATTATGAGTTCATAGATGGATTTCCATGAAAGAATTCTCCTAAGCAACTGTTGAAAACTTTTGCAAAGGAAGATGCTATCATGGCGGTCATCTCTATGACCTACTGACCAGTGTAAAGAACACTGCTGGAACTTTGGTGCTACCAACTGTCAGCTATTAGTTATCTGCCCTTAGAATTCTGTTAGGGCCAAGCCAATCCAATTCAGGTCTCCTCAGGGATTCTTACACATACAGATAGTAAAATAACTTACTGCTTAATTAGGAAGGCCCTGGTTAGCATTCCTGGGGTTAAGCATTAACACAAAGGCTGTAAGATAATTTTTATTAAAAGGATACTATATTAGGCTACTGAAATGGCAAAGCAGTGATTCTCAAATTTCAGCGGGCATATTGAAAATACAAATTCTTGGGCCACACACTCAGAGCCACAGAGTCAGATAATCCTAAAGCAAAGGACATCCAAGACTCTGCAGGCTCCTTGGATACATAATCCAGTACCTATATTCTCTTTGGAATGTGATATATAGGATTCTATAAATAAATAACAGCCCATAAATACTATACACTGGGTACTGTCTACACACATTACATATATTAACTTATTTAATCCTCACAGCAAAACTTTCAAGGAGATACTATTATTTTCACTCCCCATTTTATAGATGAAAAAACTAAGGCAGAGGTTAAGTAAGTTTCCCAGGGTCAGTCTGCTGATAAAGCAGCAGTACTTAGATTTGAACAAATCATCATTTATTGCAGAAACTATGCTTAATCTGCTATGGGCTGTAACACTTTGCTTTTCCTACACCATTCTTTTTTCTAGCTGTATCAGATTTTTTTAATTGGCAGTTTTAAGAGTGTGCTAACAAGGTCAATCTCTGTGAAAGTCAGAGGAATGCTCTCTGCACTAATTAAGAGATACAACTAAGTTCTCCTGGCCTCAATAATGCAGACATGGTCTGTCTTAATATTTGCATTCTTCCAGCCAATGTCCATGAATAGAATATAGTTTGGGCATCTATTCTCAGTTTGACAGTCTTATGAAGGCAATATAGTCTATGCACCCAAAGACTGGCATAGAGTGGGTCATGGTGCTCTGAGGCTTCCTTTCATTCTCTGTGGAGATAGAGAGGAATGTATCCTTTGAAGACAGCTATGGGATTTCAACAAGAAAACACCTGACCAGAGACATTGAGAAGTATAACCTAGTCTCATATTTATTTAATATCTCTTGAATGCCTGCTATATGGAGGTGGTAGGGTTATGGTAGGGAAGAAAACAGGCAACCCCCTGCCCTTGGGGATATCCACATTTAAGATTCGACATGTCTTTAAGTATTATTCTTATTAGAATTATAATTTTCCTTGAAATATGACCCTCCAAATTGCCTCAGTTTCCCCACAAGTAAAACAAAGGTGGAATTAAACTCCGCAGGGAAGCGGCTTCTGAGCCAGAGCTTAGTGTGTAGGAAGTTTATTGGGAGTGCTATCAGAACTGACACCCGTTGAGGGAGGAAAGAAGCAAGACTGGCTAGAGGGAGAAGCTGAACTGTGATACAGCCTCAACAAAGGCTGCAGGTCACCTCATAGAGCCCTCTGGAATTGAGAAGGTCATGCTAAATTGGAGCCAGAGGATCAGGGATAAGGTTTTTACACCCTCTCCCATAAGGCGGTCATTGGTTAGTGCTGCCCTGTGCAAGACAGCTGTCTTTAAAGAATGGAAATTCCCAAAGAGCTATTTTCAGGCAGCACTTCCAGCAGTTAGGGGAATAAGTTATTTAATCCTCAAGAGGGATTTGGATGATACATCACAGCATCCATTACAGAAAGACTGGACTCTTTATGGCACCCTGTCCAGATACCACATCCTACAATCTTATGACTGTAGGGGACTGGTAATGTCACTGTTGTCCACTCTGTCAAGCAGATATCCTAAGTGTAGTGAGTGCCCCTGTGGCAGTGTTGCCCTGGGATGCTGTTTCTTACATGGCTACCTGCTGCTCTGAATACCCAATAGACCTTGACTGGCAGGCCCAATCTCTCATCCTGCTTGAAGCTTACACTTGCACCTCATGGGCTCTGTGAGATCTTCAGAATGGATGTCAGTGCTTTGAATTCCATCATGGGCCTCTGCAGACATAATCTGGGTTCTGCGACACCCTGCATAATCTTGTAAAGCAGGATTTTGCTAATTTTTTTAGAGAGCTAAACCTGGCTTCTGTACTATGTTAATTAAAAGCATCCTGATTTATTAGAGTTGTAGGCAAAGGCATGCAATGGCTCAGGGGTACACAATTTCTAACTTTGTGCTGCCACCTAATGGCCATCCAGCTGATGAGCAAAATAGAAGGCTGGGATATAATTAATTGAATACTCAAGAAAAGGAATCTTTAATATGGGCTTCCCCTTCATCCCCCACTTGGAGATTGGGGGGATCTTTGTGGAGATCCCCCACAAAGATTCAGCTTAGGTTATCTTAAAACCTTTCTCCATGAATCATTCCTTTCCTGGAAAGCCTTCTACCAATCTTTCAAGCCCTAACCCAGATGTCCTCTCTTTAAGAAGCCTTCCCAACCAACCCAGCAGTCAGCCTTTCCTCCTCTGGGCTGCCCTGGAATGGGGTATGTCCCTTTAGCATAGCCTGAATTGCACTTAGGTGAATTGCTTTGTGATATATCTGACCAGGCTGAGCTCCAGTGAGGCAAGTCCTTGCGTTTCTGTTTTGTTTTTCTTGCTTCGTACATAGTATTTTCCCCAAGAGTGTTGTAGGTCTACACTAATCATTCATTTCACTCCACTTCTTGCTCTTTAAAGTGTTTCTGGGTCTGTCATACAAATGCATGCTGGAAGTGATGAAAAAGTTGTCAAAGTAGTTTGCAGTTTGTGACATTCTGTCCCTATTTCTCTTTCTCACTTCTGTCTCACATTCAGTTTTCACAGAACTGCCTCGCAGAGGCAGGCTTTCACTGTCCATGGGAACTTTTGTTTCATGACCCAGTTGGGACACCCCTCTTTTCGTTGTGGCTGCCACCCTTTGAAGAATAGACTGGAGTTGCCTCCACACTCCTTGCTTCCTAATATATATGCAATCATCTTTAGGACTATCAAAACCCTATTTTGTAAAAACCCATCAAAACCCTATTTTGCAAAGCACTCTCACCATTCTGGTACCCAGCAGTCCACTGCCTGGGAACATTCAAATCTCTGGAATGCATTGAGTAGCATGTTCAGTGTAGCCTGTGCTTCTGGTCCACCTAGTCTGACCCATGGAATTCACTTACTAACTCACAGACATGCTCTACTCAGAACTCCCTTTTTTCCTTCAGTTAAGGCTACTGAGCCTACAACTTCCTCTCCTCACCCAGCAGCGATGCCACTCCAGCTGTTAATCAGTGTTTGGAGAAACCATGGGCCAAACAAGAGGCCCTTCAGCACATCTTGAAGTCCGAGGGAGAGCCTTCAAATGGAATCTGCTAACTGACTTTTTCCTCCAATGCACAAATACCTTCCGCTGTCTTTTTTCACTTATGGATTCTGACCATTTAACTGGCACTTATCAGGTGCTCAATAAATGTTTGCTGAATAAGTGAATGAATCCATTTAGGTGGAAGACTTGAGGGTAATATCTGGAATGTTCATCAGAGAGCACTGTGGTCTTCTGGCTTTACCTGTTCAGCTGCATACATGTTAACTCCATGTACCTGAGGTAATGGAGATACAAAGCACCCAGACTGGCTTGAGAGAGTAAAGGAAGTCTTCCAGAGCAGGTGATGGTAGAGCCCAACCTGGCAGCAAAGTGAGAGTTTTGCCAGGTAGACAAGGAGGGGAAGGAAGGAATGACAGGAACAGGATGGGCAGGTAAGTGTAAGGAACCATGATAGGCTTCTTCCGCCTGGTACTTTCAGGAGACTATGAGTAGGCCAGGTTTTCTGGAGTGAGGTATAAAGTGACAGGGCAGGGGGAATGCTGAGAGATTTAACCAAATAGAATCATGGTATTTTAAAAGCAAAAAGAAAAAAGAAAAAAAAAAAGAAATCACCGCCTGCTACAAAATACACAAATGTTTCCCTCCAAACTTGGGGAAGAAAATCCAAATCCAACGCCTCTCTGCCCTCAGCTGCCTCTTCCTACTTCCTCTCTCATTCTGCTCCAGTCACACAGGCTTCCCTGCTTGCCAGCTGGATTTCTGAAACCAAGGGAACCTCCTCTGGTCTCTAACAGGCTCCACCATGGACTCAGACTCAGATCTTTCTATAACCTTCAGGGTCTTCTTCCCTGCTTGCCAGCTGGATTTCTGCAGGCTTCCCTGCTTGCCAGCTGGATTTCTGAAACCAAGGGAACCTCCTCTGGTCTCTAGCAGGCTCCACCATGGACTCAGACTCAGATCTTTCTATAACCTTCAGGGTCTTCCTCCCCAATACCCGCTTTCCTTTCTTGAAGCTCTCCTGTACCATGTTTGTCTCAGACCATATGAGCTACTACTCTTTTTACTATTTTTCCACATAAACCCAGATGACTGACAGCACACTAGTAATTTCATCCTCACTGTAATTTGCAAGGACCTTCTTAAAGGAGGAGAATGATCCTAGAACAAAATGTTTTGTGAGGTAGTGAGCTTCTCATCACCAGTGATGTTCCAGCAGAAGTTAAATGCCCGTTCCCAGGGAAGTTGTAGGAAGGAAGCACTCACTGGGTGGGATCACATAGGGGACCTCTAAAGTCCCATCTGCCTCTTAAGATTTTATTCTAACTGTACACAAACACCTAGACAGACATTAAAATTTTATTAAAAGAATGTGATATAAGTGTTCCATAATTAAGCAAAATATATAAAATGTAAATTTTTCAAATAAACAAATTTTGAGGGGCTGTGTTTTATAAAAGGGATCCTTCTGGGTGACTTTAACTAGAATCCTAAAATATCACAGGTAAAAGGGACTTTACTCATTTTGTTTCCTAAAACAATAATTCTTTCTAATAGAGCATTTTAGCCCAATTACATTTCTTTAGAATTTGACCTGGTACATAGTAGGAGACAAATACATATTTGTTTAATGAATGCATAACCAAAGAAAAAAATGTGATTTATACAACTTTTCAAAAATACAGCTATTGTTCCAAGAAAGATTCAAGTGCTGAGAGGACCCAGTTTGAGAAGCTGCTGTTGAGTGCAATAACAATAGTGAAAGGTGCTTGTTTTGTTTAATTTTGGTCTCGTTGTTTGGTCGTTGTTGGAGAACAAAAGGTCAACAGTATTTTCTGATGACAATTATACTCCTTTTAAAAATGTGGATCACCAATAAAACTTCCAAAAGAAAACGTCTTCCCATGTCCTTAGGTTATGTAAATACCTATCGAGGTGCTTGAGGGGAGGCATGTTGTCTCACAGTTCCCTTATTCAGAATGTACCTGCCCCTACCCCTTATACATATGACCCATCCCAAGCTTCAGCTGCACTTCACCACCTGGTGAGTGGAGAGGGTGCCAGGCATGGTAAGCACAATCCCCACATGGCAAGCCCAGACAGTAAATGTCAGATCTGTTGGGAGTGGCATGGGGTTGAGATTAGGAGGCTCATACCTATTTCTCTAAACTCAACACCCTGGTGGCCAATCTTTTCAAGAAATAGGAGGGAGAGCTTTGAATGGACTCTGGATTCATCAGGCAGCTTTTAGGGTCCCTTAGAGACCCTTCCCTGTGGCCTCATCTTCTGCTCCACCTATCCCTTTATCATAGAGATTGCTGCCTCTAATACTGGGATGGGATCTGCATTTTCAAGGGACAGTTCCTGTTGTACCTGCTTTTTAAATGATGCTGACTCTAGCATAATATCAGCTACTTGGAAAAGAACACCAGTCTCCCATCAGATAAGCCATCTTCATTGCCTGGTACATTGACTTGTCAAGTTCCAAATGTCACGACCTGTGAAAACTCGAGACAACTACAAAGCAAATTAATGCCGGAGCAGTGGGCCCTATGGCTTCTGCAATTTGAGATTCTGATTACAAAAGACTGGAAAAGGAAAGACCCTTGGCAGTGCTCAACATGAACCAAAACACAAATAGACTCAGCATTTTTAATGTTTTAATGACTAGAAATGGAACCTTCACATATTGTAAAAAGTGAACAGAAAAGAAACATTAAATAAGAATAATGCATAATCTGCAGTTTTTATTGTTTTGTGTTAATCTGTATTTTCAATGTTTGTATAACGTCCATGTGTTTGTAGTAATAAAATAATAAGGCATTTAAAACTATTTACTTTCAACCTTCACATCATTTTGTACTTATGTTACTTTGTAAGCAACTATGTCATTAAATTCTGGATTCTGGATCTAGTGGGCCCTATCAGCTGGACCAGAAACCACAGTGAGAGAAGGTGGGGAATCTGCAATGAGTGTCTCAATAAGTTACTTCAGATCCAGTACCTATCTGGTTCCTAGGTTTTTCTGGCTCCCATGGGTGGCTCCCTCATCCTGTCAGAGTGGGCTTCATGCTGATCCTTTGTGTATTTCTGGGTATTCAGGACATCGTGTTTGGAGGTCCACAGATCCTGTTGATACAGAAAGATTGCCAGAGTGCAGCTGTAGTAGTGGAGATGGATGGAGGAGTGGAAATAGAGTTGAGAGAGCGTTACATTTAGGGATGGGCTGGGCTCCCACCTGTAATTTCAGCATTTTGGGAGGCTGAGGCAGAAGGATCACTTGAGGCCAGGAGTTCAAGACCAGACTGAGAAACACAGTGAGACTCCATCTCTAAAAAAAAAAAAAAAGAAAGATAGGAATGACCAAAGTTGGTGAACAGATAGTAGGGAGAAGGTAAGATGTAAAATGAGTTCCAGGTTCCAGTTCAGGAGACAGGTTGCATGATGGTATCATGAACTGAGATTTTAGGCACACAAGGGGAAGGAGGAAATTTGGATAGGACGTAGAGCAGGAGTGGAGTTAGGGAAACAGTTCAGTGGTCTCCAGTGGGTGCTATCAGCCTTCCAAATGGGGATTTCTAGAGACAGTCAAATACCGAAATCTGGAGAGGGGCTGGGCAAGGATCAGGTAGAGGAGTGATCCACAGTTGTTGCCTAACATCATGGACTTAGTTGAACTGAACTGAACAAGTATAAGTCTAATGAAATGGAAAGATGAAGAAGAGATTAGTGAAAAATAGAAAAGGGAATATAGCAGGGAAAAAAAAAAAAAGAGGCATTGCCAAGAATGGCACCTTGGGTAACATCATTATGGATATATCAGAGTCAGCCAGTTAAAACACATCCTTAAACAATGCCCATGTGCCAGATCCTGTAGTGGATTCTGACAACTGTGGTCCACAGAACAGCAACATAGAGCTTAGTGCTTCAGACTTAGACATTAAACACATTTTACAATGAAACAAATTGTTACAAAATGTTTACCTAGCAATTCTAAGTAGAAAAAGTTTATTGTCAAGGAAAATATAGGATGCTGTTGGGAGTGTAGAACAGTATGGACTTACCAAATCTCGGTGGACGGGGATTCGAGGAAAGGTACAAATGCCTTCTCTGAGAAAGTAGGTTGAAAATTCAAGGAGAAGTGGCTGTTGACAAGGCAATGGGAAGAGAGAGAATCTCTTGCAGGAAGAAGAAAGGAGCCAGTGAAGGCTCCTCAGAAGAAGCTACCAGAGAGGTAGGACGAGAGCACTGAAGGGACTGTTAGGAATGCTAAATGAGGAGAGAGAATATGTCAGCTCCAAACCCAGAGGTCATCAGTCATGGTTTCCCCCTTCTGCTGACAAAGTCGCCTATGGCACCAAGTAAGCCACTTCCTTCCACTTGAATTTTGGTTTCAGCAGGACAACTTCTTGGCCATGGGCTTCTCTTGGGAGCAGCCAGTTTGCTAGGACCAGGGGATGAGGCAGGATTTGTCTATAGAGGCATTTTTTCTACAGAGGAAGTTTTTGATGGTGAAGGAGCTGTTCTACTTTTTGATTGTGGTGGTGGGCCTACTGTCGTATGTGTTTGTCAGGTCTCACAGAACTGTACACAAGAAAAGTGAACTTTAGTGATTTAAAATTATACTTCAGTAATGTAAGCAGGAAAAATAATATACTCTTACATTAAAATGCACACTTATTTGAAAAGCTCATAAAATACATAAATCAATTTGAGTAGAAATAATAGAATGTTACTGAGAGTGAAAAAGAGGATAAATAAGTGGAGAGATAGTCCACGTAAATGGCATGGAAAATTATAGTTTTTACATGCGTAGTCTCCCAAAATTGATCTACATATTATTCAGTGCAATTCAAAAAAACTCTATATTTTAATGTGTGGAAATTGATAAACTGATTCTAAAATTTATGTAAAATCCAAATGTGCATGAAAAAGAAGATTAATTTGAGAAAGAACAAGGTATGAATCAGCTTGGTGCTGATACAAACTCATTTGCATATGAAAAACTTAATTAATGATAATTACGGCACTGCAGACCATGGGAAATTAACTATCTTTTCCATAATTAGTCTTGAGAAAACTGGGCCTCTCCCTCACATTAGAAATGAAAATTCATTTTGGATGGTCTTAAATTTTAAAGGAAAAGCATATGTATTTTGAAATATAAGACTGTATGTTCATCTTTTATATGTATATTTATATTTCATTCATATTTGTATATACATAATATATCACAGGGATAAAGACACATAATGAGAAAATATGCACTATCTTATGGCAATAGTTTTTAAAATTTGAATGTATTAACAAATGTTTGAAAAATCTTACTTAAACTTGACACAAGATGATACAGAAATCATGAAGAGGTATATAAATATTAAAATAAATAAATGGGTAATTAAAAATTGTCCCAAGAATTAAAAGCAAAAATGAAATACTCTAGGCTATTCAAACATTAAAGGAGAAAATAATCCCAGTATTATACAAAGTGTTCTAGGGAACATATGATAAAAAGAACATTTTCCAATTTATATCATGTGGTAAAATTTTAATAGTGAATACGATGATGGACACAAAAATAAAAGGCAATAAGAGATCAATCACACCCATGAAAATAGATGGAAAATCCTCAAGAAAATATTAGCAAACTAAATTCAGCAATGTATGTACAAAATAACATATCAAAACCAAGATGGTTTATCATTTAGAAATAAATTAGTGTCCTCCACTATATTAATCCAAAGCATGGAAATCATGTAATTATTTCAGTACATGTAGTAAAAAAGTGTTCGATAAACTCAGGCTGCATTCATAATAAAACTTTTCAGATATCTATGAAGAGAAAGTTACTTAACCGGATTAAGGATATCTTTAAAAAATAACTTTAATAAGTAAGTATCCTACTACATTTTGAAATATTTAAAGCTTTCTTTTTGAGATTGAGAAATAGTTTCCCTTGATGATTCTGTCGGAGATCTTAATTTACTTAGCAAAGGCAAGAATAATAAAAGTGTAAGGATTACAAATGAAGAAGCAAATCTGTCATTATTCATAGGTGATTTGATAATGGACTAGAAAAATCAAAATAACTTATACATAAATTGTTAGACAAAAGTATCACTACTAGATGATATATGTGTATGCATATACATACACACATAAAATTTACAAATCAATACATAGGCAAAAGAGTGATAGAGAATGAATAAATTAAAATATACTAACAATAAAATCAGAAATCAGCGTGGGTCTAATCAAAAGATAGAAACTACATAGCAGGTTGAACATATTAGTTTAATACAAATAATTATTCAACTGTGAT
The DNA here is from genome assembly GCF_000951045.1 of Mandrillus leucophaeus. Taxonomy (NCBI): domain Eukaryota; kingdom Metazoa; phylum Chordata; class Mammalia; order Primates; family Cercopithecidae; genus Mandrillus; species Mandrillus leucophaeus. Next base: position 394,234 of record NW_012104198.1, on the reverse strand, counting down.
CAAGAGTAACTATGAGATTTATGGAAACTTGATATGACACATAGGGCTAGGGGAAAGTACGCAAGGAAAGAAACACTTGGAAGGATCCCTCATGGCATAAGTTGTAGTTTGGGCCGGTGGTTGTGTTATAGCTCCTCCTAATGGCCTCACCCATACCACACACCCTGCCTCTGCTGGAAATGGAAGGAATGTCTCTTCCCCCTTCATTGTTCCTCCACCAGCCTCTACTGAGAAAGCTCACTTTTATCGTGTTCACTTGAAAAAAAGAAATGCTTGATGGAATCACGTTGTTTATCAAAGAGCGTATATGTAAGGATGCAGTCTAAGCGGAGAGGCAATAAAATGATAACGGATGAAAGTACATGGAATAAATCCAACACAGTGAAGACCTATATGGGGGGGAAAAAAAACCCAAAAAACCTATAACCCTTTTTTAAGAGATACTCCTGCTATAGGTTGAATTGTGCCCCTCCCGGCCACCATTTGTATGTTGAAGTTGTAACACCTAGTACCTCAGAATGTGGCCTTATTTGGAGATGGAGTCATTGCAGGTGTAATTAGCAAGATGAAGTCATTAAGACAGACCCTACTCCATTATGGCCAGAGTCCTCATTAAAAGGTGAAATTTGTACACAGAGACAGACACACATAGAGGAAAGATCCCATGAAGAGACATGCGAAGAAGACAGCCATCTACAAGCCAAGGAGAGAGGTCTCAAACAGATTCTTCTCTCATATCCCTTAGAAGGAACCAAGTCTGTTGGCACCGTGATTTTGGACTTCTAGCCTCCAGAACTGTGAGACAATATATTTGTGTTGTTTAAGCCAATCAATTGTGGTACTTTGTTATGGCAGTCATAGCAAATGAATGGATTCTTGTACTGAGAAGTGAGGTGCTGCTGTAACAAATACCTAGAAATATGCACATGATGTTGGTTAATACTAGAGCAAGGTGGGCTCCTAAGTCCAAGGACTAGTGTTGTTATCCAAAGGGGACATTTGAACACAGGCAGGCATACACACAGAGAGAATGGTACGTGAAGAATGGAGTTAAGTTGCCACAAGGCAGGGAACCACCAGAAGCTACGAGAGAGGCATGGGACAGATCCTCCCTCACAGCCCTCAGAAGAAACCCACCCTGCCGACACCTTGATCTTGAACGTGTAGTTTCCAGAACTGTGAAAGAACACATTTCTGTTGTTTAAGCCACCCAGGATGTGGTGCTTTGTTACAGCAGCCCATGCAAACTAATACAGATAGTAATAAATGATAACTTCAGTTAATAGAGAGATGTACTTTGTTCACTGACAGTGAAACTTAATGTTGTATTAGTGTCAGTTTTCTCTGAATCATTTTAAAGATTCGATGTGACCACAAACAAAATCCCAAGCGATCGTTTTTGTGTGACCTTTGACAAGGTGATTCTAACTATGATACAGTGATGTGCAGGCCACAAATTCCAAAGATTAAGGAAAAGGTAGGAGGAGTTTTACTAGTACAGGCAGTCCTTGCTTTGCACCTAGCGGAGGACCATGCAAATCACCGTGCAAACTGCAACCATACCACGCGATCTCAATAACCAAAGGAAAAGTTGTGCTCATTCTGTGACTTTTAAATATTTTTGTCAAAATATTAAAACTCTCTTACTTTTGGTTATACATGTATAGGAGAATTTAAAAAGTAGTAAAGCTAAGTGTCATTCAAAACATTAGACACATTGAGAATTAAAATTCCAAATACCTATGGAGATCCTTTAATATGAAGGTTTTTTGCTATGTTCATAGCATCCCTTGATAATAGTCTGAAGCTGGAAACAATACAAATATTCCTCATTATTAGAAGTGGTTAGTAAATTATGGAATGTTCATGGAATGAAATATACGCAGCAGTAAAAAATAAAGAAATTATGGTTGCTAGCATCAAGATAAACGACCCTAATTAGAGTGAGCAAAAGTTGCAAATCGAAAGAAGTTAACAGTATAATTGCGCATTAAAAAGTTTAAGAACAGGCAAAACTATAGTGTTTCGGGGTGCAAATGAAGATGGTAGAAAGTATCAATGAAAGCAGGGTAGAGAGTTTTACAAAAGTCAGGAAGTGGGTATGTTTAGATTTGATTGAATGGGATGTGTTCAGGAAGGGACATACTAGCGGTTTGTAAATTACAGGAAATATTCTGTTCTTTAGGTAGTGATGTGTGCCCTATAGTTACTGTTTTAAGTGTGCATATACTTTATATGTTATGTTACTGATACATATTTAATAATATGGTTAAAATAAAAATGCAGACAGACTTAGAAGGAGCAGCCAGTGTGAAGAGACCTCAGGAAGTACCTGGGAAGCTGTAATGTTCTATTTCTTGACACGCACACACTTGTGTGTATATATTAACATATATGTGTGTAATACACTCCTTTATATTGCATGATAAAAATCTCATTATATTCACATGCTTGTTTCTCGTATGTTTTCTTCTACAAATCATGAGAGAGGCTGTGAAATGTTTGAAAAACAGTGTAGGCTTTAGCACAACAAAATGAATTGGAAGAATTTTCAATATCCTCTCCTCAGTTTGGGCTTTTGTTGTTGTTCCTGTTCTGTTCAGCAAACTAAAACATGGTGTTGAGTCTGAAACTTCCAGACAAGGCTGGGAGGACCAGCAAAAGGGAAAACTAGAGCTAGAAAGATGGGGATAAGTTCAGAGAAATGAACACAGACATGGTACTGGCCAGCAGTGCATCACCTTTAAGGTCCAGTATGAAGACTAAGGGTGGCAAAGGCACCTTATAGAAAAGCCTGGACTGCTCACTGCATTGCAGCCTGCATGGCAAGAAGCTCAACTGGTGATTGCCAGGGATTCCTTTCTGGAACTACTAGCTCATCACCTCTTCCTGGAAGCATGACCTACATGACCTGGTGATGTCGCTGCTGCTTCCTGTATAGCAAACCTGATTGCTCAGACACTCCCAAGGAAGGATCAGGGGGAGGAGTCTGTGTTCTCTTGTTTGTGGGATGAAGCAACCTCACCTAATCCCTCAGTTCTCAGTTGGTGTGGTGGGCTCCATGGAAAATTTACTGTTTCAGGGAGTTTTGCTGAATGAGTCTTTGCCCATCTGTCATCCTTGTGTGTCTTGAATGACTGCTGTTCTAGAGATTACTGTCATGTTTCACCGCTTTCAGGAGGTGAGAGTGTTACCCCAAGCCTCAGCCTCACTTTCAACCCATCTCTCCTTCTTGCTAAGGCGGGAGCACACCCAATATTAGTGTCACCTTGACTGGGTTGAGGGATGCCTCCATGCCTGGTGATGCATTGTCTCTGGGTGTACCTGTGAGGGTGTAGCCAGAGGCGATTAACGTGAAACAGTGGACTGGGAGGGGAAGAGCCCCCTTAATGTGAGTGCTTATCATCCAATCAGCTGCTGGTGCAGTTAGAACAAATCAAGCAGAAGAAGGGGACTTCCTATCTCTCTCTCTCTCTGTCTCTGTCTCTCTCTTTCTCTCTCTCTCTCTGTCTCTGTCTTTCTCTCTCTCTGTGTGTGTGTCTCTGTCTCTCTCTTTCTCTCTCTCTCTCTCTGTGTCTCTTTCTCTCTCTCTCTGTGTCTCTGTCTCTCTCTCTCTCCCACATTTGGGAATGGGGTATCATTTTCTCCTCCTTTCCTTGGACAATGGTCTCTAGGATCCATGGCCTTTGGACTCTGGGACTTGCACCAGCAGCCTCCCGGGAGATCTCAAGCCTTTAGCCTCAGACTGGGGACTGCAAATTAGCTTCCCTGGGTTTAAAGTGGTTGGACTTGGACTGAGCTATATTGCTGGTTTTTCTTATTCCCCAGATTGCAGAGGGTGCATTATGGGACTTCATCTTTATAATCGTGTGAGCCATTTCTCCCTATTAAACTCCCTGCTATATATATACAAATATATCTTATTGGTCCTGTCTTCGTCCCTCTGGAGAACTCTGGCTGCTGCAGTTCTCTAGAGGTCGGCTCACCCTCTGCTTTGGAATTTGGCCCTCTTGAAACCTTCAAATCCTGAGATTGGGGCAGTGGTAAAACAGAAAAATGTGAAGAGTAATAAAGCTATCTCTGCCTAGCCAGTCGACTGCCCTCCAGCCTCCCTTTTAAATATTGGAAGTCAATACTTAAATGATTCTTTTGGCTCGACATATTTTATTGCGTCTTTTCAGAAGGATATGTGCTTGCTTGAGACGTGGTGGATGTGGGCTGGGTGATCTGGAGGTGTAGAGGTTGTGGGTGGATGAGCATAAGAACATACTTGTCCCTGTTACTCTGTGATCCTATGCCTTAGGGCTGTACTTTTTCCTTCCACTTTGCTTTTTGGGCAGTGCTGATTAGAATGCAGGATGAATTTACATAGTGGGCTGCTCTGACTGGAATGATTTAATACAGAAATGAGTGGGGACTGTGGATGTGGTGGTGAAAAGAGACATGAATCTAATTTTCCTTATGAATCTGTATCTTTTATGCAATAGAGCTCTGCTTGCGTCTGAATAGTTTTCTCGACAATGCCACAATGAGTATAAATCTATTTAAGAAAAAGACTGCTATGACAGTGGGGTCAACTTAGGAGCACAGAAGGAACACACACAGTGTTTTAGCAGTTGGACTGCGCAGAAACTAAGGGACTGTGGCTCCAGGAAACACACACTCAATTGTAACCACGTGCTTTCCACCCAGAGCCTCAGTATCATATGTGCTATTCCACTGACCTTCCACTCACTTTCAGTCTCATACTTCACAATGAAGGTGCCTTTCCCCTCCTTGGCTGGTTCCACTCATTTCTCATCATTCCCAGATCCTCTGGGGAAAAGAAGCCAGGGATTTTGAAGAAGACTACTATGTGAATTCAAAAGCCCAGTTGCCTCACATGCCTGTGGAATCCAGCTGAGGGTCAATGCCAGGTGGAGAGGAGCCTCATGACCACTTCATGGCCCTTCACTCTTTCCCCTGAGGTGGAGCAAACAATATGTTTAGAACAGCAGAGGCTGCTGAGCCCAGGGCTGAGAGGACAGCCAAAGGCTGGGAGACTGCTAAGCCTGTGGTCATGACCAGAGACCAGGGAAGAGACAAAACTGAAAGATAGGCTGCTAGGCCCTGACATTCATGCCATGGTCATTCTCTGCCATAATATAAGCATTTGCTGAAAAACATTCAGATGGCAAATGGGTGTAAAATGAGGAATATCTCCTGACCCTACACACCCCTGCAAGAGCTGTCACTGCTATACACACTCCAGCCTATGCTCCCTGTAGAGATAGATATTTAGATGAGGAAGTATAGACACATGAGAACATGTTTTCCTTTTCATTTTCCTTGTATAAATTTATGTTCTACCCTACACGTAAGGACGGTCCTATAGCAGGCTCCTTCCATATCAGGAACATTGACAGTGTCTCTGTAAAGTCTCGCCCAAACAGAGGCCTCTGCTTGGTGTGGCCCCTGCTCAAAGGTGGCCAGGCATAGCCCTGGCTGCTCTGCTCATCCCTGCACAGTACTGAACTTCAAGGGACACTCCCCACTGTCAACCCTAGGGAGCTCCTGATAGAATATAGACTACCCCTTCCTTCACACAGAATATTCAAGTCAGTCACTTCACTGGTCACTGAAAAGGATGTGGAGGACTCCTGCCATCCCTCACACACCTGATTTACAACAATCCCTTATGGGAAAACATAAGGGATTTTTTTGACCAGGAAGACTGAATTCCAGGAAATAGTAACCTGTAGCCCAGAAAACACCAGCAGACCAGTGGGCTTGTTTTTCTCTCCCTCTAGTTGGGCCTGAGAGTGGCCAGGGGAGGAAGTTTACCAGCCTGTAAACCAGACATGTGATACCTGGGAGTTAGTCCTCCTGACGTCTCCCAAAGGACTGTGAAAAACTGGAGCTTTTTGGGGGCTGCTTGTTTCCTTAGGACTCTGCTGGAAGTGGTCTCCTGGAAATGCCTTGAAAAATTCAAGTCCTCCAACCTGCTTCAAAGGCCCAGTATATCATCTTGGGCACCTGGTATGGAGCGACACACAGATCTCCACCTAGACTTAAATTCACAAAAATGAATCTTATCATTTCCCAGATTGTGAAAGTAAGGGAAGCGCTTCGATAGTCTTAAGCAAGAAAGGGATGGGATCCTTTCCTCTAGACACAAGGCCACAGGGGACCTACAGAACACGCCCTCTCCCTGCCTACCAAACTCTAATCTATAATGAAGAGCCAAGCTCTTGCTCCCGTGCCCTTTGTTTTTCTTTGGAATAAATTGCTACTTTTCCTGATTATAATGAGTACATATGAATTATTTTCAAAAGTGAAACAACTCAGGGATGCGTGTGGTTAAAAGTAGAGACCATTTGAAATTGTTCTGCCTGGAGGCGACTGTAATTAATTTTCTGCTGACTGTGGCAGGCAGAAATTTGGCCCCTAGATCCTCACTCCCAGGGCTCACTCCCACAAATACGTTTTATTACATGGCAAAAAGGACTTTACACATGCAATTAAGGTTACTGAGCAGCTGAGCTTAAGATAGGGCTATTATACTGGATTATACAGGTGGACCTGATGTAGCCGCTTGAGCCCTTCAAAGTAGCAAGTAGGCACAGAAAAGGAAATCAGAGATCTGAAGCGTGAGGCCTCAACAGGTCATTGCTGGTTTGAAGGTGGGGGTGCCGTGTGAAAAGGAATGCAGCAGTCCGAAGTTCCTCAGAAAAAGGACCCAACTGACCGTGGGTGAGCAATGGAAACCCGAGTCCTACAACCACAAGAAATTTTAAATTCTGCCAACAACCTGAGTGAGCCTGGAAGTAGATTCTTCCCCAGAGCCTGCAGAAAGGAATGCATCCGTGCCTACATTTTCATCTCAACCTTGCGAGACCCTAAGCAGAGAGCCCAGCTAAGCCACGATATTCCTGGCCTTCTGAGCCATGAAAAACTGTGAGTTAATAAATGAGTTTTGCTTTAAGACACTAAGTTGACGGTAATATGGTTTGGCAGCGCTAACAAATACAGTGACCATCATTTAATGCATCTCTTCTTCCATATATGCACACACGAACACAAATGCACCCAATATATATGTGTGATCAACATGTACATTGGGTTTTTGTGAACAATTAAAACAATTTGCCTTGCTTCTTCTTAACCTTCTTCCTCCACTGTCCCTTTTTATCCCCTTTAACCCATATTAGTAATTTCAGATTTATAATTTTCTATCTTTCTCTTTGATGACATATACCCTTATACCTTTGTGATATTGTGATATAACAAGGAATATATGTTTCGTCTCCTGTCTCCAGTTCCTGGAATAGAGCTCCTAAAACCCTTGTAATTTCCTGAGCAATAGGAGTGTACAGAACATCTCTTGTTCTAGTATTTGATCTCTGATCCCCATTTCTGACACAAAGCCTGAATTTTCTGGGTAATAAGAATGTTTTTTGGTCTAATGAGGCAACTTTTGGTGGACTCCTGCATGGAACCGGTCACCAGAAAAGCCAAGCCGTGGTTAGAGGGCTTGGAACTTTCAGCTCCACTTCCTATCCTCGGGGAAAGGGACACAAGCTAGAAATTGAGTTAACAATAGACCATACCTGCGCGATGAAGCCTCCATAAAAGTCCCTAAACTATGGGTTCAGAATGCTTCCAGGTCGGTGAACACACCTATGAACGAGGAGGGTGGCACACCTCAACTCCATAGGGACAGAAGCTCCTTCACTCAGGACCCTTCCAGACCTCACCCCTATGTATCTCTTCAAGGGCTGTTCATCTATATCATCATATTCTTCATTATATAATAAACTGGTAAATGTAACAAGTGTTTTCCTGAGTTCAGTGAGTTGTCCTAGCAAATTATCAAAGCCTAGTCATAGGAACCTTGAATGATAGCCAGTCAGTTAGAAGTACAGGTGAAAACCTGGGGCTTAAGATTGGCATCTAGGGTGGGAGGCAGTCTTGTGGGACTGCACCCTTAAAGCGCGGGATCTATGCTAACTCCAGTTAGTGATGGAATTGGACTGAATTGTAGGACGTCCAGCCGGTGTCTGCAGATAATAGGAAAATTTGTTAATGTGTGAAAAATTCTCTCATTTGGTGGCCAGAACTGTCCTGTGTTGAGTGTATGTAGTATAAGGGGGAAAATGCACAAACTCCAACACTTAGCACATCAATTCACACACAGCAGGTATTCAATCAATGTCTGATGAATAAATGGTGAAATGGGCATTATGTCATCTATCAGGCATTTATTCTTTCTCCATCCTTGCAAAGTTAAGGAAATCCATGTGTATATCGCTCAATTTTGTAGAAAACCAGACTGAAAGAGAAGGCAAAAGCCAGGATATAATCATCTTTATACTTTGCTGTTTTAGTTTTCTGGAAACCAGCTATTTATTGGTGATTTATTTTTGCTGATTACCATGTAATCGGCCCTAGCCCTAGCCTTAGTCCTAACTATAACCACAACCCTAACTCTAAATACAACCCCATAACAAGCCCTACACTAAACCTAGCCCTAAACCCTAACCCTAACCCTAAACCCTAAACCAGATTCTGAATCTGACACTGACTCCCAATGTGACCTGTGACCAGCCTTGACTGATATCAACTGGTCTTGACTGGCTTTGACAGGCTGTGACAGGGCATGACAGGTTCTGATCAGTCTAGACCAGTCTTGACTGTCTGGGACTCATTATACCAGCCATGACTGCAATGAACTGGTCTTGACTAGCCATGACCAGCTTTCACTGGCTGTGACCAGAATTGACCGTATTTGACTGGCTTTGACTGACTGTGCCCAGCTTTGATCAGTCTTGTCTGGTATTGACCAGGCTTCACCAGTCTGAACTGGCCATGACCAGCAGTGACCAGCCTTCACTGGCTGTTTCTGGCATAGCCTGATGCCTTCTGCCTAACTGAGTGCCAAGGACTCGGGGGCTGTGCAGCATTGATGGGTAGGTGGAGGGGAGCAGAGTGGGAGGGAAGAAAGCCCTGTGGGAATACTCCAGGAGTGGATATGCCCAGGAGAGCTCACTGGTTGGTTTATACCATAAGGTCCTTGCATATCATTTTCTTGCAGAAGGGGAAATAGGTCCTGGGGATGTGTACCCAACTGTCAGGGCAGGTGGCAGAGGACAGGGGCAGGGATGCCTGCCTGTCAATCAAAAAGTCAGTCTCAAGGCACTATTTTGCGCTTTGTTGTCCAGCCATGAAAGCCACTAGTTCATAATAAAGAGTTCTATCTCTTATGACTTTGGGCTGTGGCCAGGGCTCAGGAAGGCTGCAACTTTGCACCATGTCCTTTGAGGAACAAATCCTATGCACAGTGAAATAAATATAAGAGATGAGTATGTTTGAGCTAAATTTACTTGACATGAATTTCACCATTTCAACATTGTAACCTTTTTTTTTCACTTTAAGTTCCAGGATATATGTGCAGAATGTGTAGGTTTGTTACATAGGTATACATGTGTCATGGTGATTTGCTGCACCTATCAACACGTCATCTAGGTTTTAAGCCCCGCATGCATGAGATATTTGTGCTAACGCCCTCTCTCCCTTTGCCCCTCATCCTCTGACAGGCCCTGGTGTGTGTTGTTCCCCTCCCTGTGTCCATGTGTTCTCATTGTTCAACTCCCACTTATGAGTGAGAACATGCACTGTTTGATTTTCTGTTCCTGTGTTGGTTTGCTGAGAATGATGGCTTCCATTTTTAAGTACACAACTTGGTGAAATTTAACACCTTGACACCTGTCTAGTTCCAGAGCATTTTTATCACCTCCAAAGGGAACTCAGTACCCATTATGAAGTCCTTTCCTATTTGCCCCTCCTTCAGTCCCTGGAAGCTACTAATTTCCTCCTGACTCTATGCATTTGCTGTTCTGGACATTCCATATAAATTGGCTCATACAGTATGTGCCTTTTGGGTCTGGTTTCTTTCACTTAAGGTGTTTTCAAGGTTCATCCATGTTACAACATACATCAGTACTTCATTCCTGTGTTCTTTCTGATTGAATACACTTAACATTTACCATTTAAACCATCTTAATTATACAGTCCTATGGCATTAACCACATTTACAGTGGTCATGTACCATCACTCCCATCCATCTCCAGAACTTTTCTCATCATCCCCAACAGGAATTCTGTGTTCATTAAACACTAACTCCTTATTCCTCTCTCCTCCAGCCACTGGAAACTACCTCTCTACTTTATGTCCTAGTGAATTGATTACTCTAGGTAGATCAGATAAGCGGAACAATACAATATTTGTCCTTCTGTGCCTTGGTTATTTCTCTTTGCATAATGACTGACGTTTCATCCATGTTGCAGTATGTGTCAGAATTCCCTTTGTTTTTAAGGCAGAATAATATTATATACCACATTTTGTTTATCTACTCATCTATTGGTGGGCACTTGTGTTGCCTCCAACTTCTGGCTATTGTGATTACTGCTGTTATACATATGGGTGTTTTTAGTCTTTTTGAGTCTATACCTATATATACCCATCCCTGCATTTAGTTCTTTGGAGCATATGCCCATATAAGTGACAGGTTTGCATAATTCATCTCACTGAATCCTGGGCCACCTGGGAAAGTTCTTCTCTAAATGCCTGTGTTAGAGAAAAAGAGTGTAATGCTATGACCCAAGTCTATGGCCCAAGATCATAGGGTGACAGCAGGGCTTAGCTGGGATCTGAACTGAAATATTGCTCAGCTGTTGTGTTTGTCCATTTTGTGTTGCTGTAAAGGAATACTTGATGAGGGCAATTGATAAATTAAAAAAGGAAAAAGTTTTATTTGGCTCATGGTTTTGCAGACTACAAAAAGCATGACTCCAGCATCTCTGTCTGGTGAGGCCTGTGGAAGCTTTTACTCGTTGTGGAAGGCAAGGGAAACCAGTGTGTCTCATGAGGAGAGAGATAGCAGGAGAGTGGGGGAAGATCTGAGAGTCTTTTTAACAACTAGATTTCTTGTGAACTCATTGTCATGCAGAGGGCACCAAGCCATTCAGGAGGGATCCGCCCTCAAGACCCAAATCCCTCCTGTCAGGGGCCACTTCCAACATTGGGGGTCACGTTTCAACATGAGATTTGGAGGGGACAAATAGCCAAACCATATCAGTTCTCATCATTTTCATGGCGTATTATTAGGCCCTCTTGATTTAAGATTCCATTGTGCGGCCAGCATTTCAATTAATATTTACATATATTTGCATACGAATGAGCATATTTAATACATAAGGTTTTATTTACCAAGTGTTCCATATTTTATCTTTTATGATATTTACAACGTTTCATGTTGTACAGATGTTCCTGTTTTTTGTAGTTCCACTCCTACCTGAGGAATAGCTAGGTTAACAATGCTACTTTGGAGCAGGTTTATATATATATACTGTAAGTTCTTGGATGCATGTGCAGAACGTGCAGGTTTGTGACATAGGTATACACGTGCCATGGTGGTTTGCTGCACCCATCAACCCGTCATCTACATTACGTGTTTCTCCTAAGGCTATCCCTACCCTTGCTCCCCACCCCTCGACAGGCCCTGGTGTGTGATGTTCCCCTCCCTGTGCCCATATGTTCTCACTGTTGAACTCCCACTTATGAATGACAATATGCGGTGTTTGGTTTTCTGTTCCTGTGTTAGTTTGCTGAGAATGATGGTTTCCAGCTGCATCCATGTCGCTGCAAAGGACATGAACTCATTCTTTTCTTATGGCTGCATAGTATTCCATGGTGTATATGTGCCACATTTTCTTTATCCAGTCTAACATTGATGGGTATTTGGGTGGGTTCCAAGTCTTTGCTATTGTGAATAGTGCTGCAATAAACATTTGTGTGCATGTGTCTTTATAGTAAAATAATTTATAATCCTTTGGGTATATACCCAGTAATGGGATTGCTGGATCAAATGCTATTTCTAGTTCTAGATCCATGAGGAATTGCCACACTGTCTTCCACAATGGTTGAACTAATTTACACTCACACCAACAGTGTAAAAGCATTCCTATTTCTCCACATCCTCTCCAGCATCTGTTGTTTCCTGACTTTTTAATGATCGCCATTCTAACTGGTGTGAGATGGTATCTCATTGTGGTTTTGATTTGCGTTTCTCCAAAGACGAGTGATGAGCTTTTTTTCATGTTTGTTGGCCGCATAAATGTCTTCTTTTGAGAAGTGTCTGTTCATATCCTTTGCCCACTTTTTGATGGGGTTGTTTTTTTCTTGTGAATTTGTTTAAGTTCCTTGTAGATTCTGGATATTAGCCCCTTGTCAGATGGATAGATTGCAAAAATTTTCTCCCATTCTGTAGGTTGCCTGTTCACTTTGATGATAGTTTCTTTTGCTGTGCAGAAGCTCTTTAGTTTAATTAGATCCCATTTGTCAATTTTGGCTTTTGTTGCAATTGTTTAGGTCTTACATTTAAATCTTTAGTCCATCCTGAGTTACTTTTTGTATAAGGTGTAAGGAAGGGGTCCGGTTTCAGTTTTCTGCATATGGTTAGCGGGTTTTCCCAACAACATTTATTAAATAGGGAATCCTTTCCCCATTGCTTGTTTGTGTCAGGGTCTATATATCTGTTTTGGTACCAGTACCATACTGTTTATTATTTCTGAGGCCTCTCTTCTGTTATTATTTCCGAGGCCTCTCTTCTGTTCCATTGGTCTATATATCTGTTTTGGTACCAGTACCATACTGTTTTGGTTACTGTAGTATAGTTGTAGTATAGTATACATGTAGTGTAGTATGCCTTGTAGTATAGTTTGAAGTCAAGTAGTGTGATGCCTCCAGCTTTGTTCTTTTTGCTTAGGATTGTCTTGGCTATATGGACTCTTTTTGGGTTCCATATGAAATTTAAAATAGCTTTTATAATTCTGTGAAGAAAGTCAGTGGTAGCTTGATGGGAATAGCACTGAATCTATAAATTACTTTGGGCAATATGGCCATTTTCACAATATTGATTCTTCCTATCTATGAGCATGGAATATTTTTCCATTTGTTTGTGTCGTCTCTTATATTCTCAAGCAGTGATTTGTAGTTCTCCTTGAAGAGGTCCTTCACATCCCTTGTAAGTTGTATTCCTAGGTATTTTATTCTATTTGTAGCAATTGTGAATGGGCGTTTGCTCATGATTTGGCTCTCTGTTTGTCTATTATTGGTGTATAGGAATGCTTGTGATTTTTGCACTTGGATTTTGTATCCTGAGACTATGCTGAAGTTGTTTATCAGCTTAAGGAGTTTTGGGGCTGAAACAATGGGGTTTTCTAAATATACAATCATGTCATCTGCAAACAGAGATAATTTGACTTCCTCTCTTCCTATTTGAATACTCTTTGTTTCTTTCTCTTGCCTGATTGCCCTGGCCAGAACTTCCCATACTATGTTGAATAGGAGTGGTGAGAGAGGGCATCCTTGTCCTGTGCTGGTTTTCAAAAAGAATGCTTCCATTCAGTATGATACTGGCTGTGGGTTTGTCATAAATAGCTCTTACTATTTTGAGATATGTTCCACCAATACCTAGTTTATTGAGTGTTTTTAGCATGAAGGGGTATTGAATTTTATCGAAGGCCTTTTCTGCATCTATTGAGATAATCATGTGGTTTTTCTCATTGGTTCTGTTTATGTGATGGATTACGTTTATTGATTTGCGTATGTTGAACCAGCCTTGCATCCCAGGGGTGAAGCCGACTTGACTGTGGTGGATAAGTTTTCCAGTATGCTGCTGGATTCAGTTTGCCAGTATTTTATTGAAGATTTTTGCATAGATGTTCATCAGGGATACTGGCCTGAAATTTTCCTTTTTTGTTGTGTCTCTGCCCGGTTTTATCAGGATGATACTGGCCTCATAAAATGAGTTAGGGAGGACTCCCTCTTTTCCCATTGTTTGGAAAAGTTTCAGAAGGGATAGTACCAGCTTCTCTTTGTAACTCTGGTAGAACTCGGCTGTGAATCGTCTGGTCCTGGGCTTTTTTTGTTGTTGTTGGTAGGCTATTAATTACTGCCTCAATTTCAGAGCTTGTTATTGGTCTATTCAGGGATTTGACTTTTTCTTGATTTAGTCTTGGGAGGGTGTATGTGTCCAGGAATTTATTCATTTCTTCTAGATTTTTCTAGTTATTAGTGTAGAAGTGTTTATACTATGCTCTGATGGTAGTTTGTATTTCTGTGGAATCAGTGGTGATCTCCCCTTCAACATTTTTTATTGTGTCTATTTGATTCTTCTCTCTTTTCTTCTTTATTAGTCTGGCTAACAGTCTATTTATTTTGTTAAACTTTTCAAAAAAACCAGCTCCTGGATTCATTGATGTTTTGAATAGTTTCTCGAGTCTCTATCTCCTTCAGTTCTGTTCTGATTTTAGTTATTTCTTGTCTTCTGTTAGCTTTTGAATTTGTTTGCTCTTGCTAGTTCTTTTAATTGTGATGTTAGGGTATCGATGTTAGATCTTTCCCACTTTCTCCTGTGGGCATTTAGTGCTATAAATTTCCCTGTAAACACGGCTTTAGCTGTGTCCCAGAGATTCTGGTACATTGTGTCTTTGTTTTCATTGGTTTCAAAGAACTTATTTATTTCTGCCTTAATTTTGTTATTTATCCAGCAGTCATTCAGGAGCAGGTTGTTCAGTTTCCATGTAGTTGTGTGGTTTTGAGTGACTTTCTTAATCCTGAGTTCTAATTTGATTGCACTGTGGTCTGAGAGACTGTTTATTATGATTTCCATTCTTTTGCATTTGCTGAGGAGTGTATTACTTCCAATTATGTGTTCAATTTTAGAATTTAAGTGTGATGTGGTACTCAGAAGAACGTATATTCTGTTGATTTGGGGTGGACAGTTCTGTAGATGTCTATTAGTTCTGCTTAGTCCAGAGATGAGTTCAAGTCCTGAATATCTCTGTTAATTTTCTGTCTTGTTGATCTGTCTAATATTGACAGTGGGGTGTTAAAGTCTCCCATTATTATTGTGTAGGAGTCTAAGTCTCTTTGTAGGTCTCTAAGAACTTGCTTTATGAATCTGGGTGCTCCTGTATTGGGTGCATATATATTTAGGATAGCTAGCTCTTCTTGTGGAATTGATCTCTTTACCATTATGGAATGCCCTTCTGTGTCTTTTTTGATCTTTGTCAGTTTAAAGTCTGTTTTATCAGAGACTAGGATTGCAACCCTTGCTTTTTTTTTTTCCTTCCCATTTCCTAGGAAAATCTTCCTTCACTCCTTTATTTTGAAGCTATGTGTGTCTTTGCACGTGAGATGGGTCTCCTGCACACCAATAGGTCTTGACACCTATCCAATTTGCCAGTCTGTGCCTTTTAATTGGGGCATTTAACCCATTTACATTTCAGGTTAATATTGTTATGTGTGAATTTGATCCTGTCATTATGATGCTAGCTGGTTATTTTGCCCATTAGTTGATGCAGTTTCTTCATAGTGTCAATGGTCTTTACATTTTGGGATGTTTTTGCAGTGGCTGGTACCAATTTTTCCTTTCCATATTTAGTGCTTCCTTCCGGAGCTCTTGTAAGGTGGGCCTGGTGGTGATAAAATCCCTCAGCATTTGGTTGTCTGTAAAGGATTTTATTTCTCCTTCACTTATGAAGCTTAGTTTGGCTGGATATGAATTTCTGGGTTGAAAACTCTTTTCTTTAAGAATGTTGAATATTGGCCCCCACTCTCTTTAGGCTTGCAGAATTTCTGCAGGGAGATCCGCTGTTAGTCTGATGGGCTTCCCTTTGTGGGTAATCCGACCTTTCTCTCTGGCTGCCCTTAACATTTTTTCCTTCATTTCAATCTTGGTGAATGTGATGCTTATGTGTCTTGGGATTGCTCTTCATGAGGAGTATCTTTGTGGTGTTCTCTGTATTTCCTGAATTTGAATGTTGGCCTGTCTTGCTAGGTTGGGGAAGTTCTCTTGGATAATATCCTGAAGTGTCTTTTCCAACTTGGTTACATTCTCCTTGTCACTTTCAGGTGCACCAATCAAACATAGGTTTGGTCTTTTCACATAGTCCCATATTTCTTGGAGGCTTTATTCATTCCTTTTCGTTCTTTTTTCTCTAATCTTGTCTTCATGCTTTATTTCATTAAGTTGATCTTCAATCTCTGATATCCTTTCTTCCACTTGATCGATTTGGCTATTGATACTTGTGTATCCTGCATGAAGTTCTTGTGCTGTGTTTTTCAGCTCTATCAGGTCATTTATGTTCTTCTCTAAACTGGTTATTCTAGTTAGCAGTTCCTCTAACCTTTTATCAAGGTTCTTAGCTTCCTTGCATTGGGTTAGAATATGCTCCTTGGAGGAGTATGTTATTAGCCAACTTCTGAAGCCCACTTCTGTTAATTTGTCAAACTCATTCTCCATCCAGTTTTGTTCCCTTGCTGTCAAGGAGTTGTGATCCTTTGGAGGAGAAGAAGCTTTCTGGTTTTTGGCATTTTCAGCCTTTTTGCACTGGTTTTTCCTCATCTTCATGGATTTACCTTTGGTCTTTGCCATTGGTGACCTTTGGATAGAGGTTTTGCTTGGTTGTCCTTTTTTTTCCATATTAATGTTATTGCTTTCTGTTGATTAGTTTTTCTTCTAAGAGTCAGGCCCCTCTTCTGCAGGTCTGCTGGAGTTTGCTGGGGGTCCACTCCAGACCCTGTTTGCCTGAGTATCACCAGTGGAGGCTGCAGAACAGCAAAGATTGCTGCCTGCTCCTTCCTCTGGAAGCTTTGTCCCAGAGGGGCACCCGCCAGATGCCAGGCAGAGCTCTCCTGTATGAGGTGTCTTTTGACCCCTGCTCAGAGGTGTCTCCCAGTCAGGAGGCTCAGGGGTCAGGGACGCACTTTAGGAGGCAGTCTGACCCTTAGCAGAGCTCAGGCGCTGTGCTGGGAGATCTGCTGCTTTCTTCAGAGCCAGCAGGCAGGAACGTTTAAGTCTGCTGTAGCTGTGCCCATAGCCACCCCTTCCCCCAGGTGCTCTATCCCAGGGAGATGGGAATTATATCTACAAGTCCCTGACTGAGGCTGCTGCCTTTCTTTCAGAGATGCCCTGCCCAGAGAGGAGGAATCTAGAGAGGCAGTCGGGCTACAGTGGCTTTGTGGTGCTGTGGTGGGCTCCACCCAGTCTGAACTTCCTGGTGGCTTTGTTTACACCGTGAGGGGAAAACCAGCTACTTAAGCCTCAGTAATGGAGGATGCCCCTTCCCCCACCAAGCTGGAGCCTCCCAGGTGGACTTCAGACTGCTGTGCTGGCAGGGAGAATTTCAAGCCAGTGTATCTTAGTTTGCTAGGCTCTATAGGCAGGGGGAATCCACTGAGCAAGACCACTTGGATCACTGGCTTCAGCCCCCCTTCCAGGGGAGTGAATGGTTCTGTCTCACTGACATTCCAGGCACCACTGGGGTATGAAAAAAACCTCCTGCAGCTAGCTTGGTGTCTGCTCAAACAGCTGCCCAGTTTTGTGCTTGAAACCTAGGGCCTTTGTGATATAGGCACCCAAGGGAATCTCCTGGTCTGTGGGTTGTGAAGACCATGGGAAAAGCATAGTATATGGGCGGGATAGCACTGCTCCTCACAGCACAGTCCCTCACGACTTGCCTTGGCTAGCGGAGGGAGTTCCCTGACCCCTTGCACTTCCCAGGTGAGGTGACACTTTACCCTGCTTCTGCTTGCCCTCTGTGGGCTGCACCTGCTGTCTAACCAGTCCCAGTGAGATGAACTGAGTATCTCAGTTGGAAATGGAGAAATCACCTGCCTTCTGCATTGGTTTTACTGGGAGCTGCAGAATGGAGCTATTCCTATTTGGCCATCTTGCTCGGGAATCCCTGGGGCAGGTTTTCTTGGATGAGAAAAGAAAATACCTAGCATGATATTGCAAGGGTGAAGGGAAGAGTCAGACTCTCAGTTAATCTTGCCTAGATCTGGCCAATGTTTGTGGTATACATTTTTATTTCCTTCAATATAATATTATGAACTATGGGAACTTTCTTGCTGGACTAGTCTCTGATGAAGGGACAGTTTGTTCCAAAGTCTCCACGGCGTCTGAGCCCTAACCCATCATTTAATTTAGTTTAGCAAAACTCTAAGGGTGTGGTTACAAAAAGTATTGAAAAAACCTAAGTAAGCATATCATAAATCTTTCTTGTGAAAAGTTCGTTTATAAACTTTTATCTCATTTACATCTATTTTATTCATTTAATTTTAACAATTATGTTTAGGCAGTTTTAGGAGACATTAGAAAAACCTAGTCATCACAAGTGAAATTTTCTATTAGCCATTTTTATATTAGTGTATGTTAGGCAAGTATCATGAAAGTAAGAACCTTAAAGTTAAGTACATGTATATTTTGTTGTTAGCTCAGAAGACATAGTTGTTTTTATTAAACCAACAATAACAATCTAGTTTTATTTACCAAAAGATTTATTCAAGTCACGTAAAGTTGAAAAAATATTTGGTCTTATGCATTTAATTTATGAGTACTCATTCAGGTTATTGTGGTACCATGTGTAGATAATATGTAAATATATGTATGACCATATACATATATGTAGACACAACATATAACATTTATATGTGCACATGTATGTACCTAATAGCCAAAGAGATCAAGGAGTTTAGTGCAAAAGAGAGTAGAGCTTCAGACTTGAATCTGTCCACTTACAATTCTTGGGATTCCATGAGGATAAACAAAGTTTCCTCCCCAAAAGAGAAGCCTGTGTTGCCTTTTCTGTTTCCCTTAAGGGATCCCAGGCAGTTAGAATTGTTTTTAGGTCCCCTCCTGTGGCACTGAAAGTGGCAAGGGGAAGGAGGGACACACAGAATAGATGGAGAAGCAGACAGAGGGAGCAGATATGGTTAGCCGAGGTTTAAGAAGACAGGAATTCAATTGACTGAGTTTTACAGAGAGAGAATAGAGGCCTTAAACAATATGTATGTATAAACACAGAGCCTAAATATCAGTTTTAATTAAGTCAACTTTTGACTATAGAGCTCTTAAAAAAATCTTTTAAAATCTCTTGTTAATAGATTGTAGCTGGCATTTCTGAGTTCTGACTTTTTTTTTTTTTTTTTGCAACAGAAGTACCCTCCCAAATGAAAGCAATAAGCCTTGACCATGGTTGTGACTTAACCAAGGATTCACAAGACATCTCCAAACATGTAAGTGGGTACCTCTGAAATTAAAAGTCACACAAATATTAAATGAATAGGGACTGGTTCCCTGAGCAGAAATCACACCCAGGCCATGGCTGTAAAAGTGTGGAATTGGAACTACCGGACAACAGGAGGAGCAACATTCATTTTAATCCTGCAGGGAATCCGAAGCAGGCAGTTTGAGCTGACAAAGATTTTAAATTTGTTTAGGTTAGATTTTTACTCTTAATTATGTCAAGAGGATTTCTAGGGGTGGTCATGACACTATTGCATGTCTTTCTTTGAATTTGATCTTCCCATTAACTGTTTAGAATGAGAGATCTCAAAAGTCTTTTTAAAAATATGTAGGAATCTAATTTAAAAGATTCACCTTCTGGCCATTGAATTTCCAATGGCATACTTACTTCAATAGTGACTCAATCCAAAAGCCTCTTCATGGAGAGCCCAGGTTCAAAAAAAAAGATGTTTCCTGGAGATGGCATAAGAGAAGCAAACCCAAAGACTCCCACCCAGAAAAACTCTCCCAGTAATAGGTTCAGATAGCAAAGGACTCTTGTTACTATAGATTGGTGTATACCTTTGGCAACCCAAAATTTGTGAGGGAGGGTTCTACTCACAGACCTTTTAATCTGTGAAACTGCATAGGCCTGCCTAGGCTTGCACTTCCTCAGCACTAACCAGGCAACAAGCATTGAGATGACAAAAGTGGTGTAGAAATGGAACTTCTTAAGACAAACTCTTCTGAGAGCTTGACATATTTGGAACAAAACATCTCAATTTTGGAGCCTTTTTGAGACTGGCTACCCAATGCGACTTGAAAATCACGCTGCCCAGATGGCAGATACCGAAAGAGAGCCCTTCCACTTGGTCACAAGTTAAGTTTTCAAGGACATCAAACAAGATGAGAGGGAACCTAAAATGATACCCCTGTTTATGACAGAAAGACACACAAAGACAAAGACAAAGGAAAATACTATTTCTTGGAGAAAAGGGATCAAACATTATGAATATTCAAACCACAAAGTACCAAAAAGTATATCAGAGTCATTGGACCAAGACTAGTCAAACAAATCCTTTCCTCCCATTAATCAAGATTTTGGAGAAGAAAAAGAAATAAACAACAATATTTACTGTCTGCTTGACCAGATTCCACAGAGACACAGAGGTCTGGAGCCTGACTGGTAAGAAATCCTTACCCTTTTGATGGCTCATTGGGACCTGGATTGACTTGGCTGCGGGTTTCAGGAGAGCAGAGCCTGCTCACAGCGTCAAGCTGTAGGAGCCAAGGGAAAGTGTCCCCTTCGCCCTCGGAAGGTTTGCTAAAAAATCAGCTCACAAATGGCAGATTAATTGCAGCAAAGGCATAGGAACTTTATTGATGTGTACACAGGGGCATCACAGAGGTTATAGAGAAAATGTGGGTTTAAGGAATGGCCACAAACAGGTTATAGTGGTAAAACAGGTTATAGTGGCAAGACAGGTTATGGGAGGGAGAGAAAATGAGGCCTGGCTGGCAAGGGTGGTCTTGTTATGTAGAAGAACCCTCACAGGTAGCAGCCCTCAGAGAAAATAGACTGTAAGTGTTGCTTTCCAATCTTTAAGGTGTCAGAATCTTAGTTCCTCTTTCTTAGGACCCAACTAGGGAAGGCTTGGCTGAGTTTATGCAAATTGCTTACACATGCAAATTTCCTCCACAAAAGACAGGTTTGCAGGACTACCTCTTCTTGCTGGCTCTGTTTATATAATCTCCAAATATGTCAAAGAAATATATTTTAGGGTATTTTTTTTTCCTTCCTTATGATATTCTAAATTATGGAAACTTTCCTGCTGAACTAGAGTTTCTGGGGAAGGTCCATGGGGCCAAGAATTTGCCATCCCACAGTGGGTGACAGAGCCAGTCATTTGGTTCATTGAGATGAGGTGCAATTTTATTGTTGGATGTGTACTTGCCCTAAGTCCTGTAAAGTGCTTTGACATAATAATTACACCTACTCACTGTATTTCAATATCCATAAATATTAATAAGTCATCTGAACAATTATCTGTTTCCTGTACTGCTTCTTCACTGTATAAAAAAGCTGTTTTAAATATTTATATAGATTGTCAGGATGTGTACTGGGACTTTTTATCAATTAACTATATCGACTGATTATGTAAACATCAGTGTTTAAACCTGAAATATCTTGCAACTTGTCTACGTATATGCACATATACACATATATACACACATATATACATACACACAGATAAGAATATAGCAAGGCAATATGCTATCCATTTAATTCTTAAGAAATTTTAATGATAAATTTTGTTTCAATTAGGCTTTCACTTAGCATTGAGATTTCATTTTTCTCCACTAATTATTCTAAATATGGACTCTGTATTTAGCTACTATTTTCTTGATTTATAAATTGAGGGTTATTCTCACAGATGACTTGCCAAATAACATTTTATTTTTGTCTTTTGAAGAATGAAGTTATGAAATTTTCATAATATGAAATTACATGACCTTTAAGGATTTAGCTGCACAAAGTCTTAGAAAATGTGATAAGAGTGGGCTTTGTCTAGATGAGTTGAGAGAATGTGTATGCAATCCCCCAGACACCCTAGTGTCTGCTGCGTCCCCAAGAGAGCAGACTAGATGGCAGGCAACTGGGGTGGACCGGATGGGAGAGGGCAGCCAACAGGAGCACTCAGTGTCTGGAGGCCATGATCAGCACTGTGATCCTTATTCTAAGGCCAGTGGGAAACGATTGGCAAAGTTAAGTCAGAAGAGTGACATGACAGGATTTGTGTTTGTCAAGGAGTATTTAACCACTATCAGGTTGAAATCACCAGAGGTGAGTGGGGGGGTCTGTGCTGTCCCTGGTGGGCTGCACTGAGGAGAGAGCACCGCATCAGCCCAGGGTGATCCTGTGGTGAACGATGGGTCTGCATCTGTCCAGGAGAAGACGGTGGGTAGACTCAGCTCGGAGTCACCTCTGCTCTTCAGATCTGCCAAGGTTGTGAAATGAAGGGACAGTCCCAAGAACAGTTCCAGAAAAAGCTGGATCTGAATAAAAAGAGACATTTGTCTTTCAGTCCAGGCAGCGAGTGAAGTGGGTCTGAAGACTGGATTATTTAACTGGGATAGGCCCCAAGATTTTCATGTTACTGGGGAAAGGGCCTGCAAGACAGCGAGCAAAATCCCTGCTAAATTCATTAAATCCATTCTGATGCTCCTTCCAGAAAAAAAATTGACTGGAAGGCTATTCAGTGATGCATTCAGAAAGAAAGTGAGCCTATGTTGTGACTACTTTGACTGAGTTTTAAAAACTTTCCAACAAAACCATAGTATCAAAGGTCTAACTGATAATACCATAAATCTTTTTAATTCACTTTTCCTTTCAGGTCTCAATGAAGCCCTTAGTGCTTTAGCTAAACAACATAATCCCTATTAAGCTTCTAAGAGACCCCAGGAAAAGCTTCCCTGGCTGAATGCCTCTTAAAAACCATGCAAAAAGAAAAAGAGGCTAAAGCAGAAATGAGGAAAAGACTGCTAAACTTGTGGCCTTACATATTCAACAACTCAAAGCCTCACATCAGCAAGTCCCACAAAATAGACAGAAAACAGTAACCTTGTCTACTTTAAAGGGCATGATTTGCTTTTCCTGTAAGGGTCCTGGCTATCTAAAATGAGATTGGGAAAAATACAAACAATGGCTTCAGAAGTTCCCAAGCAAGGCAAGGAACCCCTCCTACTCGCGAGAACTTATAAGAGAAGTTTTTGTTGGGTAAAACTGAGGACTCTCGGGGGGAAATTAGGGGGATTTTTTTCTTTCCTTTCAGATAACTAAGTAAGAGAAGCTGGTCTTAAAATCAATAGCAAATTAATCCAAGCTCTAGTCAACACTGGAGCTCTGCTCTTGGTGCTTACCTCAACTCCTTTTCAGATCCCCCTCTTCAGAGTAATCAAACAATTGAAATAGTGAGGGTTGCTAACCAAACTATGACTGTCTTTAAGTCTGAGCTAGTTTCTTATCAATTAGGGCCCCTTGCCGGCCAACACAGTTTGCTGTTGTCCTCTCTACCCCAATCCACCTGAGAGACGTTCTCAAAAACACCAAGCCCACATTTCTTTCACCCACAAGGGAGATATCATCTTAGAATTCTCCCCCGCCAAGGTTTCAGCCTCCAGTGTCACCCATATCTTCTCCCTGCTAGTTTCTAGCTATGCAGTTGTTACTGAACAGCCAGTTCTAAAACAACTGCCTGAAACCCTTTGGGTGAAAGTGGATACAGATGTTGGCCTGATCCATTCAGCATCACTTATTTCTATACAGATAGACACAAACAGTCCTCTTCCAATTTGAAAACAATGTCCCTTCAATTCTGAAGCTTGAGCTGATACAGAATCTATAGTCAGCGGTTTCATTTCCCAGGGACTCATAGTCCTCTACACCAGTCCCCATAATACATCCGTTGTGCCAGTCTGTAAGCCTAATGTGAGTGAATGGAGATGCATCCAGGATCTTAGAGCTATCCACAACATTGTCTGTCCCTGACACTCTGTTGTGTTAATCCATAACCACGCTTACACAAGATTCCTCCTGACACTCACTGTTTCTCCACTATTGATCTCTGCAGCGCCTTCTTCAGTCCTCCTGTCAGCCCCAAAAGTCAGTTTCTTTTTGCCTTTCCTTGGAAAGGCTAACAATTTACATGGATGGTGCTTTCCCAAGGATATACCCAAAGCCCTTCCCACCATTCCCAGATTCTGCAGGCTGACCTAAAAGAAATAACTTTCCCAGATAATTTGACTCCATTACAATATATTGATGACTTGCTTTTATGCTCCCTCTCTCAAAAGGCTTGCCATACTGACACTCGCCTCTTACTTCACCAGTTAGCCCTTAAGGCACACAAGGCTCTAAGACAAATGACATTTTTGCTGGGACTCCATCAAGTTCCTTGAGCATCAGGAGTAAACATTGACTTCACCAGCTTTCAAGGCATATATTCTTTTCCCTTGCCCAATAGTTAAAGATAACTTAGGAGTTTCTGGGGACTTGTGGTCTGCCGTAGAGCTTGGATCCCTAATTTCTCTTTGATGACACAATCTTGATATATTTTGCCTGAGGCTTCTCCCCAGACTCCCTCACTTGTACTACCAATGGCCAAAAACCCTTTAAGAATTTCAAGCATCAGCTGTCCTTGCCTCTCATGTTGGGACACCCTAATTATGACCTTCCTGTTTCCCTTCTCATTCATGAATGAGGGGGGCGTGTTACTACCTGGTCAAGATGACAGGCAGAATAACATGTGCTTACCCCAGCTTGCCTGTTAGCCGGAGATAAAACTGCAGACATTTACACAGACAGCAGATACGCTGTTGGGGTTGTCCATGACTTTGGTAACAGAGAAACTTTCTGACCTCTTCTAGACAGCCTACCAAAAATAAGGATCATGTTTGGGCACTTCTTGATGCCATTTTGGCTCTTAGAGCCTTATTATTGAAATCCAAGGTCACTCCTCTGAGAATACTAAAGATAGTAGGGGCAACCACCTGCTGATGCTATAGCCAAGACTGCAGCCCTAAACGGTACCACTTCTGCTATCCCTGTTTCCATTCAAACCCTACCCTTACCCATTGTTTCTTCCAAAAAACTTGTCTCCAGACTCTCTAGGTCTCAAAAGATGTCCGCAGATGGCAAAAAAGGAAAAATAGGCAAAACAGGGTTATACTTACAAATTATAATCCCAGTTATGGAAAGGACTTAACTTTCATCCTGTGCTTCCAGAAAATCTGCAAAATTTACAAAAAGCCACCCTTGCCTTTAAACATAACCTCACCCATTGGAGCCTTGCAAAATAATCCAGTGGGGAAAACAGCACAGTTGGGGTCCTTTCCAAGTGGTTGCTTCTCAAGTCTATAAATGATGCAGAATCTGTTATTTGAAGCCCCCAAAGGCTACCCCCAGAGAATTCCCATTGCCAAATGGCCCTTTTGCAAACTAGTACCCCTCCTTACTTCGATGCAAGTATGTACTTGAGATGATAAATATGTATTCCCATTGGGTAGAGGCCTTTCCTTGCAGAAAAGCCATGGCCACGATATTAGCCAAAATTCTTTTTGAGAGAATTATCCCCACTTGGGGAGTTCCCACTGAACTCCACAGTGATTGTGGACCCCAGTTTACTAGCCAAGTGTTAAAATAAGTTTATGATGTCTGGCCTTTTCTGCAACACTTCCATTGTATCCAGCGCCTACAGTCTTCTGGGCTTGCAGAATGAGTCACTGGGATAATAAAGAGCCCATTGCCTGAGATTACGAACACTCTTAATCTACCCTGGCCTAGGGCTCTCCCTCTAGCTCTGTTGATCCTGCTGTCTACCCTCTCTGGAAAACACCACTTCCCCCTGTTGAGATTGTCACAGGCCAGTCCATGCATTTAACTGAGGGAATGTTTTACTCTACTGTTACAAGGAGACCTCCTGACCTACTGCCAAGGACTTGTTAAGGCTTCAACGACTAACCATAAACTGGTTGTGGAATCTTCTAGGCCATCCATCAAAAGACGAACTCTGATATCATGACCTCTAGCTAGGAGACTTCATTTACTAGAAAAGACGCCAGCTAAAAGACTTCCTCAAGCCCTGCAGAAAAGGCCCATTCCTGGTACTCCTGACTAAACCATGTATTGCTAGGTTACGGGTCATTGACTGTTGGATCCACATATCCCACCTACAAAAGGCACTTGCACAGGTCTGGAATTCGGCCCCAATACCTAATACCAAATGTAAGGTGGCTGGAGCCCCAACACCAGGATGAGAAGAAGTCCATGGTTGAGGGAAACTGCTTCCCCCAAGACTCCGGACCAGACCTGAATCCAGATGAAAGCTTATACTCCCCTCATAGTGGTTATCACACTCATTGCTTTAGGAGTTTTCAGAGGTGTTACTAGCTTATGTAAAACAGGACACATACCTTTGCTTTGCTTATTTAAACCTAATATGCCTAGTCATTTTGCATATTTAATAATTCTGTTAATGATAGAAGTGTAGGAATCTTATGTATAGCAGACATTTTACGTCACATGAAAGGAATTCCACGTATTCGCATATTTAGATACCTGTAAACCTTCCTTGCCCAACCCTATTCATGGTCCCTAAATCTCTTTCCTCTAGAACACATGATCTCCACTCCAGAAGGCATTGCCACTTGGCATCTTGTCAGCCGTTTGGCAACTTTACTACCCTTTTAGAAGGGCAATAATCCTACTGAATTAACGCTCCACCCTTACAATCTCATTTAACCTTAATTACCTTCTTCCAGGCTCTACCTCCAAGTCACTTTGGGGGTTAGGGCTTCAACATATAAATGCCGGAGAGACACAATTCAGTCCACAGCAAACAGCGATGGAATACCATGTGTGTTCCCCTCACACATGCAGCTCTTCACTACTTCTCACTACAGCATATTTGAGTGCCTACTTTAAACACAGAGTGAATTACCTGCCTCAGCCAGACTTATGTTTGCTGCTGGCCATAGCACTGGCACCAGTTGTACCACTGGCAATGGCCCTGGCCCTTGCACACTCCATGGCATTAATACCCCTATTCCCTGAAGTCCTGGCTTGGACTCTGTCCTGATCTTCTCTAAGTGCCTCTTTGCACACTGAACTTGTAGGACCAGAAGTCAACGTGAATAATCTTGTCCGCAAACCCCAAAATGTACACTGTTCTGGGTTCAGTGTGGTCGTGAGGGCCCCACAGGAATTTGTAGCATATAGGATCCCTGTTGGGCATCTACCTCAAATTCAGATATTGTTGCTGCAAAACATCTTCAATGAAAAGCTTTCTGGGCCTTTCAAAAGTGATATGCTTCCCCTCAGCATCTTCAGCTCTCTCAGCATATTCCAGATGTCCTCTTCAGGAGCAAAATTGCCCTCCATGAAAATTAGGTCTAGAATACCAGTTTGGAGCAAGCCCCAGCCTTTACTCACTCAGTCCCTCAGTAGAGGAAAGTTGCACTTTGTTGATGAGGGTGTCACATTGCTTCCTGGCATCCATGTTCACTTCCTTAACTCGAGGCCAAAGAGTACTCCAGGCTCTCAGAGGCTTTGCTGAGAACCTCAGGGAAGTGATCCATGTGCTGTTGGATGATGTGCCTCAGGATTTCTGCCTTTTGGGTGGGCTCCTTCTTCTGGTTCTTGAGCAGCAGGAGCACCTCCAACTCAGCCACATTACTGCTCAAGAAGTCCCTGGGCCTGAACTTAGCAAGTGTTGGGGCCTATGGGGCACATGGCCCTTGCTTTTCCTCATGGCTCCTTTCTCCCTCAACTGAGAGGTTCCCTGAGGGAGGTAAGGTGGCAGTGGAGGTGAAATGGGGATTCCAAGGACATGGAGGAGCATTGAGTGTCCCACCAGCAGGTTTCCCCTTAGTGGCCTGTGATCTGATAACAGGAGAGTAAGGAGAAGGCCTCCTGCTCAGCCTCAAGAGCCTGGTTCTCACCTCAGGCCTGGTAGTGTGAGGGGCCTCAGCAAGCAGGCTCTCCCATGGATGGGAGGAAGGCTGCCTCTGCTGTTTGTACTTTAGAATACTGACCCAGACTTTCATCCTTCTGATCCCTCTATTCCCTGAGACCCTAGAAGATACAGTGAACTAGCTCCTCAGTAGCAAGCAGTCATTCTCTGGGCTTCCCAGCTTTGACAGAAGAGCATCAGATGGTGGCACATTCAGCCTGTATTCAGGGGTCTTCGCCTTGGTGGCTGGAAGGGCGTGTCCTGCTCAATCTGAGGCTGCCCCCGTCAAACCACCACAGTCTTCACCCTCAATAGAGAAAACTCAATTTTACCCTTCAACTGAAAACCCCCAAATACCAGCAGTAGAATTAAGAGAGGACTTGAAACCATCTCTTCCTTCTGTGGAGGTGTGGGAATATCCAGGAGGACTGAAGTGGATTTATCCTTCTGGGGTGCACCTCAGTCTCATGGATCGAAGCTACCTAAATCTTTCATACTCCTGGATACTGAGGCTGTACTTGGTAGGATCCATGGAATACCTGAGCTCTATTCCTGGGCTCCGAAGGTGTTCACAGTGAGAAATGCCCTGCATACATTGTTGGCCTATATCCTGAGACCTGAGACCCCAAGGAGGAGTTGGGCGGATGCCTCAGGCTCAAGGAAGCCATTCCCAGGAGCTGATAAGGATCAGCTGATGGGGATCAGCAGGGGTGGGACTCCATGGGGTCCACTGTGTGATGGGGTGAGCAGTCCCCTTGGTTCTCACCCAGGGTCTTCACTTTGACACCAGGCAGGGCCTGCACTCCCTGCCATCTCCTGACCTGAGGACTGTCCCCTTAGACTAAGGCTGTCACTTCCTGTATATCTCTGAGGAGAGAGTGAAGGTAGGGGACTCCCAGGGTGAACATCAGGGGCCAGATTGTGCTGGTTCTCTTCTACTCTGGAGTGGTGGTCCCCTCAATCCTCAATAAGGGTCCTTACCTCAACTCAAGGCAGGGCCTGAGCTCCATCCAATCTACTGATCTAAGAACAACCCCTTCAAACCAAGCCTTCAACTCCATGAGAGTCCAGAAAAGGAAGCAACAGGGGTCTCAGCTAAACAGCTCTGATCAGGGCCTCCCAGGGCTGAGGCCAGGGCTGGAGTTGTGCAGAGACCCCTCTGGTCAGACATGTGTGGCCCCCTTAGTTCTTCTATTGTACCATGTGGTAAAAGATTACATTGTCCAAGGAAATGCCTACAGAAAAATTCTTCACCAAAGAGAGGTCTGGCTGTGGCTCCCGGGATGCAGTCGCTAAGCCCTCGGGATGTCCTGCCTGATCATCGTGTCCATGTTTATTTGGAAACCTTGGGCCGTGCTGGATAGTCTATGCTGCAAATGACTTATGATGGCAGTCTTGGGTCACATGGTATTAGCTTGACCTCCAGAGGGGCTAACAACTGAGGTTAGTCACCTAACCTCATCACCTCAGTTTTCAACCACATCGACCTGACTGAGCCTCAATAAAAACAATGGGCACAAAGGCTCAGGTGAGCTTCTGGAGTTAGCAATACTCCACGTGTACTGTCTTACCTAGAAGTTAGTGCTGGCTGGGACTCCACGCAGAGAGGAATGCTGGAAGCTCTGTGCCTAGAACTCCCTGGGCTCTGCCCTATGTGCCTCTTCCTCTGGCTGATTTTAATCTGTATCCTTTCACTGTACTAATCCATAACCATGAGCATGCCAGCTTTCAGTGAGTTCGGTGAGTCCTTCTAGCACATTATCAAACCTGATGTGGGGCTTGGGGACACCTGAACTTGCAGTTGGTGTAAGATGTGGGGGTGGTCTTGGGGGCTGTTGAACTTTGCAGGT
>NW_012104198.1:326282-363240 GCF_000951045.1 Mandrillus leucophaeus | reverse complement strand
GGGCAGAAGGTGGAGAAGGGATGAGCAGGAGGGATAAAGTCAGCAAGTACCTTGAGGACTGCACTCCTATCATGTTGGTATCACCTGGCACTTTTTTTTTTTTTTTTTTTTTTTTTTTTTTTGAGACGGAGTCTCGCTCTGTCACCCAGGCTGGAGTGCAGTAGCATGATCTTGGCTCACTGCAACCTCCACCTCCCAGGTTCAAGCGATTCTTCTGCCTCAGCCTCCCGAGTAGCTGGGACTACAGGCGCAAGCCACCACACCCAGCTAATTTTTGTATTTTTAGTATAGATGAGGTTTCACCATGTTTGTCAGGCTGGCTCGAACTCCCGACCTCAGGTGATCCTCCTGCCTTGGCCTCCCAAAGTGCTGGGATTACAGGCATGAGCCACTGCGCCTGGCTGGTCTTGGTTTTATAGCTGTTACATAGCTGTGTATTTATTTGTCCAGGTCACTTTTAAGTTCAATTATAATCCTAAACATTTTCTCATATCTCATACAGTTTTTATTAGAATATGACATATTCATGTGTTCAGAATTTTCTTGGTCTTCGTTAAAGTTTTTCATTTTCATCTGTTTAACAATGGAACCATTTAACCTATGTTTATTTGCAGATATATTATTATTTAAAATTACTGTTTGGGATGCACTCATTTTTTTACTCTATTTTAATTTGTGATAGGTTGCATATAGAAAACTGTAAACTTTTATATAGTTATTTGATATAATTCCCACTCAATAAACTCTTGATATTTTTCCATTGATTCTCCTACATTTTATTTCTCTTGGTGGATGATGACATTTTCTGAAAATGGTGATAAAATTTTGCTCTTCTATTCATTATTCATATCTATTCTTTTTGTTCCTTTCTTAGCGAATTTGGTAGAATCTGCAGTAAAGTCTTGACCGAAGTGGTGACATCAAGCATCTAGGTTGCTTGTCTTTGTTGGAATTATCCTGGTGTTTCACCATCTAATACACTGTTGCCTTTTAATTCTCATGCCTATCAAGTTAAACATGCTTTGTTTTGTTCCTAATTTACATAAGAAAGTCATTTAAAAATTCATTAAAAAAATTCAACATTCAATCTTAATGAAATCTCTCATTTGAGAAATTTCATTAAGATTGAATGTTGAATTTTTAAATGACTTTTTTTTTTCATTGAGCCAAGTGGCATTCCCCGCCCCCGCACCCAAAGGCATGAGTCTGGTGTTTCTGCACATCTTCTGAACAAATGGCATTTACAGCTTTGTTTGAGGATATTTGCAAAGCTGTTCCAGGTCAGGAATTGTATTTGCTTACATTCCAGTGTAATAATGCTTGAGTCTCCTCCCCAACCCAGAGACATTTCAAGGAGATAAAGTTAATGTCACTCTCTCAGTCAAAGGACAGATTTGTTTCCAAACCAGAATAATAATGATGATGACTTCCTCCAGGGCAACATTGGGTCAGGTTTGCTAGCAGTGCGCTTATAAGATTGGGTGATTTCTAAGCTCAGAATTCCTCAGCAGTGACACAGACCATAAGGCAGGACTTGGGGAACCACAGCAACTGATGTAAACATGAAGCTCATGTGGCCTGCCATGTAATGCATAATAAAGTGTCCAAATCTGTTTGAACTAATTGTCTCCTTACTCTCTGTACTTACAGAAATGTGCTAAGCCTAATGGCTCCTTGAGTACTTCACTCAAATATTTATAGATGTTTGAATTTTGGGGTGAAGAACAATTTTGTGGAATCTGTCAGAGATAAACCACTTAAGAAAAGGTGAGGAAAGAAAGTTATATGAAAATCAGAGCTCGGTACTTTTCACTTTTTGGAAAATGAAATGAAGTGTTGAGGCAGGATGAACATATTTAGCAATAAAAGCATTTTTGGTTGTTTTTCTTTCAACTTTTAGTTTACGTTCGGGGGTACTCATGCAGGTTTGTTACACAGGTATATTGTGTGCTGCTGAGGTTTTGGATATGATTGAACTTGTCACCCAGCTAGTGAGCATAGTTCCCAATGGGTAGTTTTCCCACCGTTGCCCCTCTCCTACCCTCCCCGTTCTTATAGTCCCCAGTGTCTACTGTTTCCATTAAAGTTCATGTGCACCCAATGTTAAGCTCCCATTTGTAAATGAAAACATGTGATAATTGGTTTCCTGTTCCTGCATTAGTTTGCTAAGGGGAATGGCCTCTAGCTGCATCCATGTTGCTGCAAAGGACATGATTTCATTCTTTTTTATGGCTATGTCATATTCTATGGTGTTTATGTACTACATTTTCTTTATCCAGTCTACCATTGATGGGCATTTAGGTTGATTTCATGTCTTTGCTGTTGTGAATAGTGCTGCCATGAACATATGGGTGCATGTGTCTTTTTGGTAGAATGATTCATTTTCCTTTGGGTATATCCTCAGTAATGGAACTGCTGGATCAAAAGATAGTTCTATTTGTAGTTCTTTGAGAATGAAAGCAATTTTAGAAACTGCTGCAGGCAACTGGAAGGAATGAAAGCAGTTCAACAGCCACTTGATATGCTGTGCAAAAGTTGTGGACATATTGTGGATGTGGGGCAAAGAATGGAGAACTGCCTTCAGTGCAAGGATTTTGTGTTTTTTGCAGAGAAGAGGTTTTGCTTCTCTAAAAACCTCTGAGAGGTGGGAGGATTGCTTGAGCCTGAGAGGTTGAGGCTGCAGTGAGCCATGATCATGCCACTGCACCCCAGCCTGGGGGACAGAGAGAAACCCTGTTTCCAAAAAAAAAAAAAAAAAAGAAAAAGAAGAAAAAAAGAAAAGATAGCCCCGTTCAGTTCCCAGGTGAAGGAAGATTTCCAAATACCGGAGGATAATCTAGGGGACAGTCGTCCTCACTCTCTCCTCCCTGGAATTTGTTCAAACTCACACCCTTCATCCATTTTCAGAGAACGGCTGACATCAGCAAGGAAAGTTTGTTTCTGCCTTCTCTCAGTTCATAGTCCCCATAGAGTGGGTCTTGACCCATGCCACACATTGCCCGCTCCCAAAAGCAAGATTTGCAAAACAACTTGGGCAGTGGGATATGGGCAGAAGGTGGAGAAGGGATGAGCAGGAGGGATAAAGTCAGCAAGTACCTTGAGGACTGCACTCCTATCATGTTGGTATCACCTGGCACTTTTTTTTTTTTTTTTTTTTTTTTTTTGAGACGGAGTCTCGCTCTGTCACCCAGGCTGGAGTGCAGTGGCCGGATCTCAGCTCACTGCAAGCTCTGCCTCCTGGGTTCATGCCATTCTCCTGCCTCAGCCTCCCAAGTAGCTGGGACTACAGGCGCCTGCCACCTCACCCGGCTAGTTTTTTTGTATTTTTTAGTAGAGACGGGGTTTCACTGTGTTAGCCAGGTTCACCTGGCACTTTTACAAGCTCAGGATCAGCCAGTCTCCTGAACCCACTCAGGGATGCTGAGGTAGCTCTCCTACCACTTCCTCAGAAGGACAGAGCTTCCTCACTTCCACAGATGGCCTAAGACATCACAAGACAGTGAATAGCATTAAGCAGTGTGTGTGTGTTGTGAGGGATTAACATCTCAGAGGTCAGCTGTAAGCCTGACCTAGTGGGAGGAACACAGAACACAGGAGTGCCCCAGGTAGCCCAAGGTTAACCTCAAGGTAATCTCAGACTCCCAGAATCCTTACAGCAAGTCATTCTGAACACTTAGGGCCCAACCTGCTTGAGCCATTCGCTCAGGTGAAGGACAACAGGACAGATGGAGGTTCCTACGTGGATGAAGAACAGGAACAGTTCTCTAGGAAGGCTGGTGGGAGAGGAGGATGTCTTCAGAAAGAGGAATGTCTAATTAGAGACTTCTAACCCACATCTCATCTAGTGAGTGAACTTGAAACATCTGTGAATGATAGGAGAGGCACAAGGGATTACCTGAACCCTATGAGGGGAGCTCTGAAGGTCGAGTGCTTTGACACAAGGCCATTGGATTGACTGAGCAGTGTGGCTTGGAAAGATCAAATGTTCAAATGGCCTTGTCTGGAGCCCCAGACACTTCGCTTCAGTAGAAATAATAAATATGTGGTTTATATGGCTTTTTTCCTTTAGTTTTTCTTTCAGCATTGTTTTAAAGCAATACAAATTTAATCGTGGAAAGCTGACAAAATATAAAAGAGTCTTAAGTAGGCAACTTGTTGAAAAGGAGAGCAACACAAGTTGCTCAATGTCACTGTGAGGTGGTTTATTTATCCACTCCACTGTTGATGGACACTTGAGTTATTGCCAGTTTATGACCATTATGAATAATGCTGCTATGAATACCCCTTTACATGTCCTTTCCTGAACATACACCCTCACTACTGTTGAGTATATACCTAGGAGTTGAATTGCTGAGTCATAGGATATGCATTTGCTCAGCTTTAATAGTTACAGGGAAAAGATTTTCTCATGTGGTTATACCAACTTCTACTTTCACTAGCCATATGAGAAAGTCCTGAGTGCTCTATATTTTTTCCAAAATGAGCTGTTTTTCTTCAATGTTATTTTAGCCATTCTGGTGTTTGTGTAATGGTTTCACATTGTGAAAACTGTGTAATGTGGTTTCACATTGCGAATGTCAATGTTTGTGTAATTGTTTTACACTGTGGTTTTATTTCACAGTTCCCTAATGATTAACGAATCAATGATTAGTATCTTTTCATATGATGAATTGATGAGTCTTTTCATATTGCTAATGATTAATGATTAGTGTTTTTATATGTTTACTGTCTATTTCATAATGTCAGAATTTAACATTAAATTCAGAATGCCACTGGATTCGCCATCTTCACTATAAACCCTGGAACTGACACAAGATCATCACAGCCCCAGTAACAGCCACCCTGATATGCTCAGAGACAAACTATTGTCTTATGCCCTTCCCACATTAGTATTCAAGTTGCTACAAGTAAGGTAGTTAGGTTGCCCAAACACCAAATCAGCTCATTAGAGAGTCATACCTCTACTCATTTATTACTCACTTTTCTATAACTGTGGGGCACCCAACGTCCCAATCCTGGACCCTACTTGTACCCAAACGGCACTTTTTAATCCCCTGTTTTGCCTCAACCCTATCCCACCATGCACACTGAAGTTTCATGGCCTACATATCCTATTGTGTCTGCTCTATCCATTGCTTGTCTGAAGACAAGTCCTCCTTCCTGGACCCCCACCTGGCCCCTTTTGTCCAAGGCTGAGAGTACCCATTTCCATTCCCTAAACTACTCCGCCACTCTCTGCCATCACTCTTTAAGTACCTTAAAGATTCTCACGCCATCTGCACTAGATAGCCCATGACTGAACTTGGTCCATGTTCCTTCAAGTCCAGTATCCACATAAAAACATTAAACTGTTGTTTCTAGATATTTTGTTGGCATAATTCTTTTATCCACCTGAATAATTTCTTTAAAAAATGGTAGCAATTATTTTACTCTGCGTAATTCCCAGACCATGAAGACTAGGATGGCAGAGGAGCTGTAATTGGGTAGGGGGCTGTGAGCCTGGGCTCTGGCCCACTCAGTACCTCTTCTTCCTTCACAGCCTAGTGAGCTTGGACACTCACCCCCACAATCCTAGGGCTTCCTTATAAACTCTTTGCAAAGCCCTCTGACAGGAGAGCCTTCCTCGGATGCAGGCCTCCCCATCGTATTTCTACACAGGCATCTGTCTGCACAGACTGCAATTTTGTGCTTAGCTTTCAAGCACTGTCAAATACTTACGCCTCCCCCACGCCAACCCAACTACATCTCACAATCATCTTTCTTGTTTTGTCAACTTATCTATCCTTAATTGCTTCCTATATACACACAAGTACACACTCTGCATTAGTCCACTCATCTCTCCTGCTCTCAACAGGCAGGTTGCAGACCGCCTGCCATTCCCTGCATTTCCCCATTCTGCTCGGGAATGTTCACAGGCCCTGGCTTTCCACTCTTCCCAAAGCCATGTCTCTGCCCTCCTTCCAGGCCCAGCTCCAGATTGTCCTCTAGGAAAGGGATCTTTGTTACTGCCCTTACCTGGAAGCTTCTCAGCATCTTACAACACAAGGGGTTCTCTGTCTCAACACATTTGCTTTCCTAGCTTCAAAACCATTCTCCGGTTAGGGTCTTCCTGGTAGGTGGATTTTATTCCTTTATCAGTCAGACTATCTACATGACTAGGGGGCTTGGTGCCTCTTACTTCCATGTTTTTGCCTTCCTGATATCATACACAATCTCCAGTTGTTTTCAATGTTGTGTACTTTGCATTGAACCCAGAGGGAGACAGGACAGAGGGACCTTAGCAGTTTTTTCACAAATCAGCATGAAGCCTGGTGATAGGACCCTCTAAAGTTAAGCAGCTCAGTTGTTCAGCAAGCAAGCTGAAGTGGAAACAATTAGTGTTCCTTCTTAAATGACCAGATAATAACGATGCATAACTGCAGTTCACAACACTCTCTCTATTCCCACTGTGATGACCCTGTAAATGATGGGTGCATGCTGGATTCTCCAGTCACCCCCAATCACTTATGCTGTGCGCCAGGCACTGCGCAAGGACCTCAGGCACAAAGACGACTCAGGCCCATTCCTAAGCAGCTGAAACACATGTACAACAGTTCTTCCCAGCTAGGCTGGATAAGGGCCAGTGGGCAGTAGCAGCTGAAGTAGGTCAGAAGGTGGCATCAATGAGAAAAAAACATGTGCATGAGACAGGGTATCCATTTTCTGCAGTGCTCATAAATGAGGATATGCAGGCTGTTATGTCATGCAGAGGACAGACCCAGTGCTCAGGAACACCCATAAGCCCCCTGCACTCTAAATCACCTGGTCTGGAGTCTCTGGAGTCTATGATGAGAACTAGGGCTGTGTTATCCACCTCTCCAGGATGCTGAGGTTGGAGTGGTATTCATTGGAGGAGATTTTGTGTGATGTCTTCCACTTGACCCTGAGTCCGCACTCAGAGGAGAGTGAGCACGTGTTTCTGGGCAGGGCGGGCTGCAACATGTGAGTGGCTGAGATGAGGACTTTGTTCTAGGGGGGTGTTTTAGTCCGTTTTCACACTGCTGATAAAGGCATACCTGAGACTGGGCAATTTACAAAAGAAAGAGATTTCATAGACTCACAGTTTCCTGTGTCTGGGGAGGCCTCACAATCATGGTGGAGGGTGAAAGACACCTCTCACATGGCGGCAGACAAGAGAAGAATGCTTGTGCAGGGAAACTCCCCTCTATAAAACTGTAAGATCTCAACAGGGCGCGGTGGCTCACTACTGTAATCCCAGCACTTTGGGAAGCCCAGGCAAGTGGATCACGAGGTCAGGAGATGGAGAACATCCTGGCTAACACAGTGAAACCCCGTCTCTACTAAAAATGCAAAAAAAATTAGCCGGGCATAGTGGCAGGTGCCTGTAGTCCCAGCTACTCGGGAGCCTGAGGCAGGAGAATGGCGTGAACCAGGGAGGCAGAGCTTGCAGTGAGCAGAGATCGCGCCACTGCACTCCAGTCTGGGCAACAGAGCAAGACTCCATCTCAATAAATAAATAAATAAATAAAACTGTAAGAACTCATGAGACTTATTCACTATGTCAAGGACAGCACAGGAAAGCACTACCCCCATGATTCAATTACCTCCTACCAGGTCCCTCCCACAACACGTGGGAATTCAAGATGATATTTGGGTGGGGACACAGCCAAACCATACCAGAGGGGCTTTCTAATGCTGTGTCAGACTGAAGGGTGGTCTGTGTTGGAGCAAGGAGCAATCCGTAGGAGAGGATAACTGCAATTTTTTTTTTCACAACCCCATGAGGACCTTTCTCTTGGCAAGAGTTTTGCCAGATTACAGCCTTTCAGAGCAGGTTCCCACGGTAAGATTGTGTACTGATCCTTCCAAAAACCCGGATGACAAGGATGCGTTTTAAGTGTTTGAGGTTAATCCTCTCTCACTGGGACAATTTGAAATCCCCATCTTCTACTGTGCAATTTGTTATTCTGGGCTGGAATCAGACAGGCTTTTCTCCACTACCCCATCTCCTCCTTCTAGATTGGAAAAGCTCGGTCACAGTTCATAT
Organism: Mandrillus leucophaeus; assembly: GCF_000951045.1. Classification (NCBI taxonomy): domain Eukaryota; kingdom Metazoa; phylum Chordata; class Mammalia; order Primates; family Cercopithecidae; genus Mandrillus; species Mandrillus leucophaeus. The sequence goes on along the minus strand of NW_012104198.1, from coordinate 355,193 downwards.
ATATACTCAGTTTTAGTAGATTCTGCACAACAGTTTTCTGAAGTATTTTTACAAACTTTCCCTCCCACCAGCAATGTATGATTCTTCAGGTTGCCTCCCATTCTCCCCAACACGTGTTACGTGCCAGCATTCTGGTGGTGTCAGTGGTTACTTCAATTTCTGTTGCCCTGGGGATTAATGAGGTTGTGTGCCTCTTTATACCAATACCATGCACTCTCAATCATGATATCCCTGGAAAGTTTATGACATCTGGTAGTGTGTGTTCTTTAGCTTTGTTCATCTTCTTAAATATTGCTTTGCCTACACTTTATGTGTTGAATTTCTTTATCACTTTTAGAAGCTGTTGTCAAATTCCACAAAAATGTGTCAGTTTTGGACGGGATCATGTTACAATTGTATATTAACATCAGGAGAATTTATATTTTAGCAATAATGACACTTGCAATCCATGAATATAGTATATGCTCCATTTGTTCAGAGTATTTGGTAGCCCCATATGATTACGCTTACCTTAATTGATACAGAATATTCCTGCAGTGCACAAACTACAGCAATATCACTAACATGTAGGTAAATCAGAGTCTTTATTATACGTATTTTTCATTATCTTGTGATTTGGTGTTCATTCCTGAAAACGCTGGTTCTCACACTTGAGCATGCATCAGAATACACTTTCTATGTAGAGGGCTTATTAAAAAACAGATGTCTGCCCTGCAAGGCCCAGGGTTTCTGATGCAGAAGGTTAGGGTGAGGCCCAATAATCTGCATCTCTAACAAGGTCCTAGGTGATGTTAGTGCTGGTGGCCAGCGGACCACACTTGAGGAGCCCCTGCCTTAAAGACAGGCAGAGGAAATAGGTACATTGGTCCAGAACCTGTCCTTGAGGCTAAAGATACAGGAGGGTGTAATCATGGCCTATTTACTACAGAGTCTCTCTGGCTGATGTGGGAAGCAGGACAGCAGCAGATGTCTATAATGCATCCTGGGAACTGCTTTACCATTTTTACTTGTTAACCTGGGAGCTCAGCGAAGATTTTTTTTTTTTTTTTTTCTAGGCAAATAAAAGCAAAACCAAAAATATAGTGCTGACTGGATGGATGAGCCCCTGTTGAGTAAATTCCAAGAGATTTTGAATGTGTGTCTGTGTCCACACTGGCAAGAGATGAATATTTCAGTGTGAATATATGGTGAGAAATTGCTGTGAAATATGGCTTTCTCATCCCTTTTTTTGTCTCCTCCTTCATGGGACTTTAAACAGTTCAAAACCATAGAAATGTGTCCATGGTTTTTCATGACTGTAATATTTCTATCGGCATGATAAGGCAACATCACAACTGTTCTAATACAAAATGCTCTTAGGAATTGGGTCTTTATTAAGATATAGGTAACTGTCTAAATGTTGGGCATATTATTTTAAATGTGTGTTTCTAAGTGTGTGTTTTGCAGAAATGACCATTTTCACTTTGATGGGATAGTTGGGATATGATGGAACACCTGACATAATGTTTTAGGTTCCATCCTTTATTATGTAATGCTTCATATTATTATCCACAAACAGAAAATGTTTTCCTGACCCCTGTAACATTTCAGGATGAGAGATGGAATGTTCTCACTCACCACTTATTGTGCCATCTTAGGTGCAGGAGTGGGAGGGTGGAAGACGAAGCTTTGCTGGATTCAGGATGGCTGCAGACCAGCAGGGATGCTTTATCTTCCTGGTATTTACAAGCGCATGGAATCTCATTTCTCCTGGGAATTGCTTAGTTTTCAAGAGAGGATCCTTCAGGAGAGAGAAAAACTGAGCAGCTGTGCACAGCTGACAAAATGCCACAGTAAGGAAGCTGTTCAATTCAAGTGAGAATGAAACTGCAATTAGGTGTGAATAACTAAGTGTATTTTGGAGTTAACATGTTTAAAACCAATGGAAAGTTTAAATAAGAAAGAATGGTGAAAAGATAGTATTATATGGAAATAATTCTAACAAGATTTATTCCCTTGTAAAAGATTTACTTACTTGCTCTCGTTAATGTGTCATTTTTGTTGTTTGATATTATTATCACAGTAAAATTTCATGCACTTTGTGGGTATGGGCATCACAGAATGTAAAATTAGGCAGTTGGGCAAATGATGTTTTCTCCATTTGGGTATTTGCATATACGTTGCAACAGTACTTTTTGAGGAATATTAACAGAATGGCTCTGGGTAATTTCTGGTGTTTCCTGTTTTTGCTTAAATTGGAAAAGAGGCTGACATACAGAAGATTTGATTGAGTATGCATTGGAATAGAATCAGAGCAAGGTGACAGTGGACCACTGTGAGTTTTGCAACTATCTTTTGGTCATTGTTCTGTGGAGGGAGAGAATGGAACTTTTAGTTTAGATGTTACAATCATTGTTGGTGATCATTTTTATTGTGATGTTAATAGTAATTGTTGTTTTCTTTAGGCAACTATAGGACTGAATGGAAGAAAACCCAGAGTGAATCACATGAGAGTAAGAACCAGGATTAGAAGTCTGAAAAACCTGCAAAGAGACTTTTCTGTCAAAGAATGCAGGCATATTTTAGGAAGAGAAAGCTTAATGACACAGAAGTAAACAAGCAGACAGAATCTCTACCTTCATGGAGCTTTCAGTTTAGCAGGCATTAAACTAGTCATAGTAATTAAAATTGGGATTCACATACACAATGAAAGTCCAGGAAGCTATGGGAGAATATCACAAGGTCTTGACATACTGTAGGGGAGATCAGATCAGGGGGAAGCTTGCTTGAGTCAGTGGTGATTAAGTTGAAATTGGAAGGGTGAACATGAATTAGTCAGGCAAAGGACAGTGGGAGAAGTTGGGAGGTGTTCCTCAGACCGAGAGAATAACTCTTTGGAAGGCTTGAGTGAGGAACTGGGCCTATTGGAATCAAAATAAAAAGCAATACTTCTAGTGTGATTACAGCATAGTGAGCAGGAAGGAGACCAGTGAAAGATGAAATGAGAGATAGATCAGTTATGACCATTCAAAACCATGTTTGATATGAGAAATGTTTTGGACTTTATCTTGAGATTAATGGGGAGGCAGGAAGGGATTCAGCACTGGGATGCCACAGTTAGATTTTTATTATTTGAAGGTCATTCTGGCTTACTTAAAACCTAGGCTGTATGTACTGAAAGGAGCTGAGGGGTATATTGTAAGAATGTTTGATTTGGGTGTCATAACTTAAAACTCTGTAAGCAAGAGTTTGTTGACTTGGGAGCAGTCTCCTAAGATGTAGGATTTAATACACTGCTAATGACACCAGTAGATGGTACAAACTCATTAGTAGAATGACTCATAGGAGCATTGAAAATGTAATGGCCCATGCTAAGTGAGATTGAAATGCAAGAATTGTTGTGGCATATTGTGCTGGAAGGGATGAAAGGACTCAGGGCTATGTACGTGCTGCAATTGATAAACTGTGTGTGAACAGAAGCCCCTCCAGATGAGTACATTCCATTCAAAAGACCAGAGGACACACACCATCTACTGAAGCCATAAAGAATGCACTGCTGAGGGAGATACTAGAATCTTGGAGACATTCAATAGTGACTCGCCTCTTCTGTACTAAATGTAGGAGCTGAGTATAGGAGATGCTGCTGAAGATCTTGGCTTGTTGCAGGATTTGGGAATATAAGACCCTGAAACAATAGTGAAGTGGCAGCTCTTAACTACCAGAAACCAAAGGTTCACATTGTCATAATGATATGCAAATTAACGGCCAAGGAGGTTGGAGGTATAGAGAGTCATGGAGATGATTAATAGAACATAGTGCCCCTATGCAAAAAGTAGAAAGACAGATTACAAGGATAATACTTTGCTTGTACCAGAAAAAAAAAAAAAATTAAGTGGAAATAACCAGGGGTCTGAGGGAAGCTGCTCAAATAAAAAAGCACAAACCCTTTCACAATTTCTAGACCTAAGGCAGTTTTTACACTCTTAAACCCTCTCCAACTGCCATGACACTATAGATCTCCAGGTGTCCATGTCAGCTGAAACCCTATGCCTAATACGAGGTGAGAAAATACAAATAGTGGACTTAATATTGAAACCTTGAACCTTTATTACTGGTAAAAAAATAATAAAATAGGGGTGTGTCCTTAACTATATAAAAACTATATGTATCAAAAAGCTATAGGAATCACTATACTTAACATTTAAAACAATTGTAATATCAATTGCCACTGACATTCATTAGTACAATAAAGATCTTGTCAGTTAATGAGACTATAAATAAAAGTTTGGATTATTTTCCTACCTAGGTAATCTGAAGAAATCAACCATTAAGATTTCAGAGCTAATAAGTTCTATTTAACTTATTAAATAATCTAGGCAGACTTCTGTATCATTCTACAAATAGCAATTGTTGTACCATACACTGGCAATAGCCCCAAGGTCATCAATTTTCTTTATAAGCATATACATGCAAGAACTATAGAAAAAAAGCATAAAACATCACTTAAGGCTGTAAAGAGACATGCCATTGTAAGTTAGTGGGGGAAATGTGGCATAGTTTCTTTTAATGGTGTTGGGAAAATAGGCTATCCATTTTGGAAAATATTTATGGACAAGGCCAGATAAATACCTAGATGTGAAATCAAAGCTATAAACATTTTATAAAATAAATGAGTGTAGTTTTATTACCTAAAGATAGAAAAGGATTGCTTAAAGAAGATAAAAGTATTTATAAAGAAAACTAATAAATTTGACAGCATAAGACTTGAAATATCTTACAAGTAAAGATAATAGTTGAGAAAAATTGGAAGAAAATATTTAAACTATCGGTAAAAGCCAAAGATAAATATATGGAATACGTAAGGATTTTATGCAAACTCTTTAGTGAATTCAATGAAAGCAATACTAAAATGTCTAGGGATAAACACAGAATATGCTCAAAAGCATTAATTATAATGATAAATGTGCAAGATGAACACTAGGAATACCTTAAAACTAAAAACCAAGGCTGTGATGATTCCTAGGGCCACAGATAAGTGAAAAATCACGAGCAGAAGGTAAAAGAAATGAGCTCTGTAACTTCAATGTTCTTCCCTCAAGCACTATGCAGAAAAGTCTCTTGGACTCATGATTTCTATACTGGAAAAAGTGAGATTGAAGTAGATAGCCAGCTTCCCCACAAAGTTGGGTTCCTTCACAAGAAAATGATTCCTGCATCACAAATGCCTACTGGGTGGAAAATCCTGAGGACAATTAGAGAAAGGGTGGAGGTGTGGCTAGCACCAACCTGCACACGAAAATCACCGGCTACTCTTCATCCCAACAAAACAGACATCAAATCAGAGAGGCTGTTTAACAACACCACACAGTGGGTGGCACAATACAGAGATCCTTTGGGCACAGACTGCTAGGCAGCCTTCCCACAGACCCATGGTATCTTCTTAGTGAACCCCTGTCCAGGACAGTCAGTGCTCCAAATTTTGCAACAACCCAAGGAATCCTGGGCTTAGCGTGCCATCTAGTGTCGAAAAGAAGGCAGCAATCTCAAGCTAAGGGAACTCAGTGGTCAATTGACACAAAACCTCTAGAAAAAGCAAACCAAGCCAGAGAGTGAAGGCTGGAATAAAAAACTATTCCCTTGACACGAACACATAGGCATACATCCATCAGAAACATGAGCAAACAGGGAACCATGACCTCCCCAAATGGTCAAGAAAAGGAGACAGCTAATGACTCTAATGAGATGATAATGTGTGAGCTCTAAGATCACAAATTTGATGTAGCACTTTTAGGGAAACTCTGAACGCCAAGATAACACAGAAAAGCAACTAATGAATCTATCAGAGAAATTTAACAAAGATATTAAAATAATTTTAAAAACACACAGAAATTCTGGAACTGAGAAATACAATCACCAAATTGAAAAATACGTGGAGGGTCTCAATAGCAGAACTGGTCAAGCAGAAGAACAAATCAGTGAGCTTGAAGACAGGCTAAGTGAAAAATACACCGTCAGAGGAAAGAAGGAATTGAAAAGAAACAAATAATGCATATGAGATCAAGAGAATAGCCTCAAAAGAAACAATCTGAGAGTCATAGGCCTCTAAGGGAGAGTTGAGAAAGAGCAAGGGGTAGAAAGCTTATTCGAAGAGATATAACAGAAAACTTTTCAAACAGAGAGAAGTGTCGACGAAAAGAGTTAAATTTTGTAAAAATATTTGAAGAGATTTATTCTGAGCCAAATATGAGTTACTTTGGCCGGTGACACAGCCCTCAGGAGGTCCTGAGAACATGTGCCCAAGGTGATTGGAGTGCAGCTTGCTTTTATACGTTTTAGGAAGGCATGAAACAGCAATCAAATACATTTAAGAAATACATTGATTTGGTCCGGGGAATGTCTGGGTTGTGATAAGAGGTTGCGGAGACCAAAGTTTTCCATGAAGATGAAGCTTTTAGCTAGCAGGCTTCAGAGGGAATAGGTTGTAAAATGTTTCTTATCAGACTTAAAGTCTGTGTTTATGGTAATGTGGGAGAGGTATAATGAGGCATGTTTGACTCCCATGTCCCATCGTGGCCTGAAACAGTCTCTCAGGTTAAATTTTAAGAGCTGTGGCTGAGGAGGAAGTCCAATTGGATGGTTGGGGGGGAGGTGCTTAGAATTTTATTTTTGGTTTACAGAAATATATAAATATCCAGGTACAGGAAGGCTAAGTATCACCAAACAGATTCAGCCAAAGGAAGCCTACCCCAAGGCATATAATAAGCAAAATCTCAAAGGTCAAGGACAAAGCGAGGATCCTAAAAGCAGCAAGAGAAAACAAGCAAATAATATAAGAATGAGCTTTGATTGATCTGACAGTGAATTTCTCAGCAGAAACCCTGCAGGCTAAGAGTGAATGGAATTACATACTCAAAATGCTGAAGGAAAAACAACAACAACAACAACAACTAAAAATACTATACCCAGCAAAGCTACCTTTCAAACATGAAAGAGACAAAGACCTTCCAGGACCAACAAAAGCTGAGGGAATTCATCACCACTAGACCTGTCTTAAAATAAGTGCTAAAGGGAGTCTTCAATTAGCAAGAGAAAGATGCTAATGTGAAACAAGAAATCATCTGAAACTATAAAACTCAATAATAAAAGTAAGTACACAGGCAAATTTAGAATACTCTAATACTGTAATTGTGATGTGTAAACCACATTATTTTAGTGTGAAGAGTAAAACACGAATCTTTCAAAACTGATGATACCTACTAAATCTATTGCTTAATAGATATAACATAAAAAGAATTGAGGCAACTGCAAATATGTGGGTTAATAGAGTTAAAGTGTAGAATTGTTTAGTTGTTGCTGTGTTTTTTTCCTTGTGATCAAAGTTATCATCAATTTGAAATAACTGTAATAAATCTATAGAGATATTTTTGTGAGCCTCATGGTAACCACAAGCAAGAATCTATAACAGATATGCTTAAAAGTTAAAAAAAAAAAGGAATTAAAACACACCACCAGTGAAAAACACCTAACCATACAGGAAGACAGTTAAAAGAAAAAGACAGAAAGGAAGAGAAGAGTTATAAAATGACCAGAAAACAAGTAATAAAATGGCAGTAGAAGGTCCTTACCTATCAATAATTACATTGAATGTAAATGGACTGAATTATCCAATTAAAAGACAGTGTGAATGAATAGGTAAAACCAGCACCTAATTATATGCTCAATGTTACTTCACCTATAAAGACATACATAGACTTGAAGTGAAGAAACAGAAAAAAAAATATTCCATTAAAATAGAAACACAAAAAGAGCAGTAGTAACTATGCTGCTATCAGATAAAATACACATGAAGTCAAAAGCAGTAAAATGTGACAAAGAAGGTTCATTATGTAATGGTGAAGTGGTCAGTTCAGCAATAAGATACATTGATATATATGCACCCAATACCAGAGCACCCAAATATATAAAGTAAATATTGATAGATTGAAATACAATAATAGTAGTGGAATTCAACACCCCATTTTCAGCATTGGTCAGATCATCTAGACAGAAAATTGACAAAACGTCAGAGTTAAACTATACTCTAAACCAAATGGATCTAACTGACTTTTCCAGAATGTTTCATCTAACTGCTACAGAATTCACATTCTTCTCATGAGCACATGAAATATTCTGCAAGATGGACCATATGTTATTCCAAAAAGTAAGCCTTAATAAGTACAGAAACATTAAAATCATATCAAGTATTTTTTCTTACCACAACACTAGGAAACTAGAAATCAAAAACAGGAGGAATTTGGAAAATTCACAAATACATGAAAATTAAACAAGATGCTCTTAAACAACCAAAGGGTCAATGACAAAACTAAAAAGAACATTTTTAAAATTTCTTGAAACAATTAAAATTGGAAACACAACATACCAAAACCTATAGTAAGCAGCAGAGGCAGCACTAATAGGGATGTTTATAGCAATAAATGCTTGCATCAAAAAAGTAGAAAGACTTCAAATTGACAACCTAATTATGGACCTCAAGGAATTAGAAGGCAAGGACCTGCCAAATCCAAAATTAGTAGAAAGAAAAGAATAATAAAGATTAGAGCAAAACATAAATAAAATTTAGACTAAAAAATACAAAATATCAATAAAGCAAAAAATTACCTTTTTTGAAAAGATAAACAAAATTGACAAACTTTTAGATAAAGAAAAAAATTGAGAGTGGTGAAAGCAACATGGCCAAATAGAACCCTCCAGTGATTGTCTCCATGCAGGAACACCAATTACACAACTCTCCGTTTAATGTAACACTTTATAAGAACCAAAAAAATCAAGTTAGTAGTCACAGCACCTGTTTTTAACATAATATCAAGGAATGAGGTTTTAAGAATTTAGGAAACATAGTTTTGCATTGAATATACCACCAGTCCTTAATGCCCCTGCAGTGTCATGCAGAGAGATAATCTGTGCTTTGGAGAAAGAGAGTGAAGTGATTATGGGACTTTGCTTTGGAATTCAGTGCTGTTCTGTCACAGTGGAATACAAAATAGGACATAATTCTGCTGGTGCCCACAGAGAAAGCAATTAGACCAGCCCCAGCCAGAGGCAAATTCTTTGCACTGGACTCAGAGGCAGCGGACTTGGGGCACACACACCACCCAGTGAGACACCAGCTTTGGTGACCACGGGAGTACCTGTGTCTCCCCTCCCCAAACTCCAGGCAGTGCAGCTTGAGACAAGATTGTTTTCTGCTTTGGGAAAGGAGAAAGAAGAGTCCAGAGGATGTTGTCTTGCAACTTGGGTACCAGCTCAGTCACTGTAATGTAAAGTACCAAGCAGCTTCCTGAAGCGCCTGATTCCAGGTTTTAGATCCTAGATGGCATTTCTAGTCCTACTCTGGGCCAGAAGGGAATCTGCTGCCTTGTTGGGACAGACCCAGTCCTGGTAGAATTCACCACCTGCTGACTAAAGAGCCCTTGGGCCTTGAATCAACATCAGTGGTAGCCAGGTAGTAGTTGCCACAGGTCTTGAGTGAGATTCAGTACTATACTGACTTCAGATGTGATTCAGCACAGTGCCAGCAGCAGTGGCCAAGGGAGTGCTGTCATCACCCCATCCCCTACTCCAGGGAGCCCAGGATGGAGACAGACTCCTTTTGATGAGAAAAGGGGAGGAGGGAGAGACTTTGATAGCTCAGGGAATTCTCCCTGATCTTACGCAAACCCACCAAGAGGGTGCCTTTAGGAGTCCGGAAGAGTCATAGCGTTACTGGGCTTGAGGAGCCCCCTAGTGCTAATACGACTGCAGTGACTAGAGGCTTACATTACAACACTCAATTCCCTTTGAATACCTGGAAAGTCTTCTCATCAATAATGGGTACAAATAAGCCCAGACTGCTGAGAATGGAATGAATACCTAGATCTTCAATGCCCAGACATCAATGAATATCCACAAGCATCAAGAATATCTAGGAAAATACGACCTCACAGGACTAATTACATAAGGCTCCAGTGACCCATCCAAGAATGATGGACATATGTAAACTTTCAGACAGACAATTCAAAATTGGTGTCTTGAGGAAGTTCAATGAATGTTAAAGACCACACAAAGAATGATTTCAGAATTCTAGCAAATAAAATTATCAAAGAGATTGAAATAATTTGTAAAAATCAAGCAGAAATAAGGCAGCTGAAAATTCAATTGACAAACTGAAAAATGCATTAGACTCTCAACAGCAGAATTGATCAAGCAGAGGAAAGAATTAGTGAGCTTGAAGAAAGGTCATATAAAAACACACTCAGAGGAGAAAGTAATACAAAATAATAAAGCATGTCTCCAATATATAAAACAGTCACAAAACAGTCAATTTAAGAGTCATTGGCCTTAAAGAGGAGGTAGAGAGAGATTGGGGTAAAAAAGTTTATTCAAAGAAATAACAACAGACAAATTTTCTGACTCAGAGCAAGATATCAATATCCAGGTATGAGAAAATCATAGAATGTCAAGCAGATCCAACCCAAATAAGACTAGCTCAAGGTATTTAATAATCACACTCTCAAAAGTCAAAGATCAAGAAGGATTCTAAAAGCAGCAAGACAAAAGAAACAAACTATAAAGGAGCTCTGATGTCTGTCAGTAGACTTCTGAGCTGAAACATTACAGGCCAGCAGAGAGCAGGATGACATGCAAAGTGACGCAGGAAAAAAAACAAAACAAAACAAACAAACAAACAAAAAACCTTCCATCCTAGAGTATTATATCCAGCAAAATATCCTTCAAACGTAAAGGAGAAATAAAGACTTTTTCAGACAAACAAAAGCTGAGGGATTTTGTCAACACCAGGCCTATCCTACCAGAAATGCTGAAGGAAGTTCTTACGTCTGAAAGAAAAGGACATTAATGAACAACAAATCATCTGAAAGTATAAAACATACTGCTAATAGTAAGTACACAGACAAATCCAGAATACTCTAACACTGTAATTGCAATGTGGATACCACTTATATTTTGAATAGGAAGACTAAAAGACAAACCTAACAAAAATAATAGCTATGACAACATTTTGGGACTAGAGTCAAAAACTTTACAAGTCTACCTGGTATTCTATTGTATTGCAGCTGAGCTGGCACTCAAACCACAAGACAAAGTCCTTGCCACTCTTCGTTACCCTTTTTAAAGGCAGAGGAGCCTCACCGCATAGCCACTGACACCCCTGGCCACGAGGAGTACTACTTACTAGACAACCATTGATGTTCTCTTCAGGTCCAAGGCCTCTTAAATCAGCTTGTGTTGAATGCAGCCTGGCCTGGGACTCACCCTTCAGGACAGTGGGCTCCCCTCTAGCCCAGGGCATGTCCAGAAATGCCATACCAGGGTCAAGTCCTGGAATTGGGGACCCCAAGAACCCACTTGGTGCTCTACCCCGCTATGGCTGAGCTGGTACCTAAGGTGCAAGGCAAAGTCCCCTTTACTTTTCCCTCTGCTTGTTTCAACAAAAAGGAGGTTTGCTCCATAGCCACCATAGCTGGTAATGTGCTGAGTCTCACCTGAAGCCAGCAAGTCTCAGAGGCTCACCTGCAGCCCTTGACGTAGTACTCGGGTGCCACTACTGGTTATTAAGGGCCCAAGGACTCTTCCGTTAGCAGTTGATGAATGCTGACAGGACTGGATCTTTTTACTCAAGGCAGCAATTCCCTTCTGGCCCAGGGTGTGTCTAGAAATGTCATCTGGGAGCTAGGGCCTGGAAGGGGGGCCTCTTGACTGACCAGTGCACTATACTGCTGTGGCTGAGCTGGTATCCAAGATGCATGACAAAGTCCTCCCCACCTTCCCTCTCCTCTCCTCAAGCAGAAGGAGAGGGTCTCTTTTGGAGTCCCGAGCTGTGCAGCCTGAGTTTAGGGGAGAGGTGATTCCAGCACTTTCTTGGCTGCCCCAGTTGTGCCATGCCCCCCGCCCCTAGTCCACTGTCTCTGGGCCTCGTTCAGCCCTAGGACCCACCTATGAGTCTCAGTTCTTATGGCCTGGACTGCCTTTCAACTTTACTTAGAGACCGAGAGCACTTTTGGCCCTCAGTGGTTAGGTCTGCAGGCAGACCGTGATTCCACTCTGGTTAGGACAGATTGAAATGCTCCCTCTGTGATGAGTAGGTGTCAGCTGAGCTTGGTCCAGTTTTTTTTTTTTTTTCCTGCTTTAACAGAACAGCACTGAGTTCAATGCCTCACAGTTGTTGAGTTCTCCCTCCCCCCACACCCAAAGATGCTGTCAATACCACGCTGCTGCTTCTGGTAGTTTAGGGAGGGGTCGCATCAGTGATTCAGGACTGTTTTTTCTATCTCTTCAGTGCCTCTTTCAGTGATATGAAGTTAAAGCCAGCGATATGAAATTAAAATTGTGAGTGCTCACGTGATTTTTGGTTCTTGTAAGGTATTTTTACTTTGTAGATAGTTGTTAATTTGGTGTCTTCGTGGGGGGGACAATCAGTGGATCTTTCTATTTTGCCATATTGCTCCACCTCCTTCAGTCACAATGGAATATCATTAGTTGTATAAAAAGATGAAATCCTGTCATGTGTAGCAACATGGATGAGCCTGGAAGACAAACAGTATGTTAAGTGAAATAAAACATGCACAGAAAGACAACTATTGCATGTTCTCACTCAAATGTAGGGGCTAACAAATTAATCTCATGGAAGTAGAGAGTAGATTATCAGAGTTTGGGCAAGGTAGGGGGAAGGGGAATGAAAAGAGGTTGTATTCAGGCACAAAAATACAGTTAGAAAGAAGGAATAATCTCTAGTGATCCATAGCACATGAGGGTAACTACAGAGCAGTAATTTATTGTATATTTCAAAATAGCTAGAAGAGAAAGTTCCCAGCAGAAAGAAATGATAAATGTTTGAGGCGATGGATATTTCAATTACCCTGATGTGATTATTGCACGTTGCATATATCAAATTGCCACATGTATTCCACAAATATGTACATTATGTCTCAATAAAACATATGCACAAAGAAGCATGTATAAGAATATTCACTGCAGCTTTGTTTGTAAAAAGTGGAAATTTCTAAACATCCTAGGTGTCTATCAATCAGAGAATAATATGTGGTTGTTTAAAGAATGTGCTATCTCTACACATTGTCTTGAATTATTCTCCAAGACACATTGTTCAGTGAAACAAAGCAAATTGTTCAATGATATGTTGTGTTGTCCTGTGTACTCTGAGAAGTGGATGACAAGATAAGATTAAAGGTCATTTATGCTCCCTGCAGGAGGTCTGTGACACACATTCTCCTGGCCACCACTGTCCACTACTTACACACACAGATCAACTTCTCTACTAAGGTTTGGGGAACATCCTCAGTTCAGGATGACTGTACATGTGCATTCATAGTTACAAGGGGGGAGAGAGTACTAGGAGGCACCAAAGTGAATCATCCGGGCTTCACACATATTTCTCCCTGCCCTCATTGTGTTGTGGTAACCTTATTCCCTCCTGATTGGAGCCTGCCAGTATGGTGACTCCTCTTCGCACCTGCTAGCTGTTGAGTACCAGTCCCAAATGATGATAGGAGGTATAGGGAAGTTATAACGTGTAGTTCAATGGGGCATTTTCTGTGTTCCCCAAGAAGAGTGAACCAGAAAGTCTCTTTGGAGCCAAGACCTCCAACAGTGCAGAACACAGAGTTGTGAGTAAAAAATCCACAATGGGTGATCAGAAGTGATGGTAAGTGGGGCCACTCTTGCCCCTACCGCTAGGTTCCTGGACCCATGTGTCCTTCTTACTGAGGTAAAGTCACCTTATAAGTTTTCTGATTTAATAAATACAGTGGTTCCTGAAAGATGGCAGCCCATCCTCCCAGAGTGTTTCCTCTGAATTGTGCTTCAGTTGCGCATTGAGATTATTCTAGCATTCTCTGAGAATGTCTGTCTCTGGATTTTGTAGCATGTGATATGAACAGTGGATCCCATAGTCAATGCTGTGCCTACTTTTTCATATAATGGGCCCCCTCATCAGATGCTATGCCATGAGAAATCCCATGCCTGTCTATCGGGGTATTTCATAAGCTCCTGAGTATATTTCTGCTGGGTGAAGTGCTGCAGGCAAGGAAGGCAAATCTATAGCTGGGATAGGGATTAATCCCTGTGAACATGAACCACTGGCCCTTCCAGGATAGATGAGGCCCAATGTTTTCAAGTGTCCACAACAAGGAATAGTGTAACACTTGGGACCCAGAGTTGGTCCTAGTTGCTGGCAAGTTGAACACCCAGAGGCAGTAGACTATATATTGGTCTTGGTAAGTGGGGGTCCATACCATTGGACCTGTATGAAGCTTCCATTTCTGCCACCATGCACACTTTATTCATGTGCCTGTTGCTGGTTTGGCAGTGGCTGACAAGGGCTGACTAATGTCAACTGGTTGAATCATTTTATTTATTTGATTTTCAATTCCTTTCCCATGGTATATACTTTGTGATGGATGTTAATGTATGGTCCAAAAATCTTCATACGTGGTTTCCATTCCAACATGGCAAACCACATGCTTCTATTTCAGACCTCGTTGTCTCTGATTTTTTAATCATTTTCTTTCTAGGCCCCAAGCTAGACAGCTAGGGTATTGTCCACTCCCCAGAAATCTGTATAAATCATTAATTTTAGATGTCAATTTGACGGGACTAAGAAACACCTAGAAGCATCATGAAAAATTCTTTTGGAGTGTGCCTATTGAAATGGAGGGCATTTCAATAGAAGATTAGAATGTGTCTCTGAGTGGCCTAGCTGGAGAAGATCCATCCTTAATGTGAGTAGGCATCATCCAATTTGTCAGGGGCCCAGAGAAGGGGAAAAACCAACATGGAAAAGATCAATGTGTCATTCTATCTTCTGGAACTGGTATACACACTTCCTCTTCTGTCCTTGACAACTCCAGACTCTGGGGTCCTTAAATGCTAGGATTGACACCAGTGGAGCCCCAGGTTCTCAGGCCTTTGGCCTCAGACTGAGACTAAGAGTTACGTCATCAATTTCCCTGGTCCTGAGGCGTTGGCACCTGGAGTGAGGCATGCTACCAGCATCCCAGGGTTTCCAGCTTCCCGACAGCCTGTCTCTGGACTTCCCAGCCTACATGATAGTGATATAATCTTCCTAATAAATTTGCTCTTATATATTGATTGGTAGGGTTAATTCTAGGTGCCAATTATTTGGATTCCAACTATGAACTCAGGAACTGAGCAAATGGCCAGGAAATTAGTATTGGATAAATCTGGATTTACATTGGGTACATTGTGAGCTGACTTTAGCCAGGATTCCATTTATTACCTATTTCCCATGAACTCCTACTTTAAGAAATAGGCATTATACACATTTTGGGTTTCTGGGTATTTGAACCTGTGTCTAAAATTCCTTGAACTATTTGGTCATTCCATCCAGTGTCCTATATGGCCATAGATCCCTCTGTAGAAGAGAAGAATCATTATAACATATACTTATCATGGTTTGCAGTGTCCTTACTTCTACAAAGCTAATCACCTCTTCAGTCAGTCGGTTTCAGATCAAAAAGTTGGCTCAGAACTGGAAACTGAGCAAGGAATTATAACTTTTTATTGGAGTGACTGCACTTCGCCCTCTGCTTCCCCATTTTTTCTTTTTTTCTGTTATACATGCTAAACACCACCTGTTTATTTTGCTCCTAGGAATACCATTATCTATTAGTCATCTTTACAATTCCCTGCAGATTAAGCCATATTCACTGCCCTTCTGAACTTTTTCATCATTATAGTAATTGTGGTCTCTGGGCCTATAGCAGCAAAGTGCCACAACATAGTTCTGTTACTCCAGGTATTCGAAAACACTATCAATACTGAGCTGTGCTCGTTAATATGTGACCATTTCTCCCATCACCATCCCTGGCCTACAGGAAAGAGCTACCCTCAAATTTCCTAGTGATTTAAGTGCTCCTCCCACTAGTGCATTCCTCATGGCTTTGGTGAATCAGTTGTTCTCTAGGCCCGCTGAAGAAACACAATCCTCTCAAGTGTCTTTTAGCTTTAAATAATCTATCCATTCCAGCATTCTCACCTCCTTCAGCTTCTTTATTCTTTCTTATATCTTCTTTCCAGGGGAACTCAGGCATTTCTATTTCACTGAGATTTGGCCATTTTCTTCAGGGTTTTTAGAACCATCCAGCTGTAAATTTTCACCATTTCCTGGGGCTCTTGCTGGTGTATTTACTCCCATACCCTGAGGAAGCACCCCCAAGTCAAAGAATTCTTGCATATTCAGCCTTATATTTTAATCTGCTTAACTAATCCCTCACAAGACAGACTTCCAAGGACACTCCTCTGCTTTCTGCCAGTATATGCCAGCTAATCTTTGTAATTTGTGAGGTCTATAGTCTGTTTCTTTCCATATTAGGCCCATTTGCATTGTCACCATTTGCATTATGCTGAGATTCAACCTTATTTTTCATCCTGGTATCCAAGGTCAGAGGTAAGGGTAGCTTATGAGTGGTCACCTGCTGCCTCATGCGGGTGAAAATCCTGCAGCATTTTCCACAAAGTGGAATTTCTAGTCCTTACAAGGAGAGGATGGGCCACTTCTGCATGCTCAGAGGGTCCAAGGTGGTTACAGAGGCAACTTCCTCCAGGGTGACCATCTTGATGACCTCTTCAGAGTTTTTAGAATCTCAATCTTGCCTTGGATTGGCATTCAAACATTTCTGGAGCTCTATAATCTCATAATTGCATCTTCAGACTGCCTATTAACAGTGTCTTCTCGGCCGGGCGCGGTGGCTCAAGCCTGTAATCCCAGCACTTTGGGAGGCCGAGACGGGCGGATCACGAGGTCAGGAGATCGAGACCATCCTGGCTAACACGGTGAAACCCCGTCTCTACTAAAAATACAAAAAACTAGCCGGGCGAGGTGGCGGGCGCCTGTAGTCCCAGCTACTCGGGAGGCTGAGGCCGGAGAATGGCGTGAACCCAGGAGGCGGAGCTTGCAGTGAGCTGAGATCGGGCCACTGCACTCCAACCTGGGCGGCAGAGCGAGACTCCGCCTCAAAAAAAAAAAAAAAAAAAAAACAGTGTCTTCTCTTCCAATATAGGTGATAAAGACCTCTTTATATCCTATAATGAGGCTCTCTGGTTCTCACATTTACTATTAACTGACGGTTACCAGCTCTCAGTCTTTCATTTTTCTTTTGCAAGCATCAATACAACTGAACAATTACCAGCCAATTACACTTTCTTCGTAGACATATTCCTACCAATAGTTTCCAGATATCAGCATCACTGTACCTATCACAGTGTTCCCCTGAATAGGAATATGTGCCCAAGTCACCACAGTCGAAATCTTTAGAAACATTTGTGCTTTGAGGCATCATCTTGTGTCATGTGCCCCACCCATGAATAAAGATGCCATCCTCTTTGCCTGCAGAGAAGTAGATGAGCCAGTTCCAAATCCTATCTTTGCACCTGTTTTCCAAACCAGTCCTTGTACTATTTGAATCTTTCAAGAAGCAGACAAGAAGGCTGTATTAAACATGCAAATATTTAAAAGGGGAGATGTTTGTATGAGGAAAATATGGAGGGGTTAATGTAAAACTGAGGAAATCATCAATCATGAAGCAAATCTGAGCCTGAGAGGATAGAGAGAAATTTGAGTGGAAGTGTATTAGACTACCCTGTAGTCTATGAAACGTTTGGAAAAGTCCTCAGGGAGTCTTCAGTCATTAGTTGGTTCTCAGAACTAAGTTCTATGTCTCTCAAGAATAATTATTCCTCAAGAACAATTTCCAGGATAGGTCCAAGATGGCTTACTAGAAATGCTGGACAACAGTTATCCTCAGAAAGAAGAACCAAAGTCACACGTGAATAATCATAACTTGAATAAACTATCAAGGGGAAAGTATTGTAGCCTAGTGGAAAACTAATGGGAATAAGCTGGGGCACAGAAAAAGAAGGTAGTAAGAGGCTGGCAGGGATTGTCTAGGCATCCCAAGCGACTTGACATTTCATCAAAGTGGTAGGTTGGAATGATCTGGGTCCTCTTGGCTCTGTGGCAGACCACTGGTATCCAAACTGTAAGAGAGTTCCTCTGCCCATATAGACCCAAACACTAATGTTGGTGGTGATTTAGGGATTGCTTGAGGTCTTTATACCACACTACCAACTCCCTCCCCATTGCTCTCCCTCCCCAGGACCAGAACTGTGGCTGCGGGTGCCATACTACAGGCGTAGTCCTCAGGGGAGCATTTTCTGCCCAGGGAACCTCAGCCTCTGTCTGTCCACATTACAGGAACCACCCCCTTCCACAGCCATTCCCCAGGGCCCACACGGATTGCCACAGTTGCACAGGGGTGGCCAGACCCAGGGGAGCTACAGAATTTTCAGTGGTCTAGCCTTTGGACTGGTGCTTATAAAGGAAGGGAGAGTATAATGCAGTGAGGGAACAATTTTTGGGACAAAGGAAAGCAGCTCATGCATTTTCCAGTGCACAAGAGCTCCTTGCTTGTGAGCTCTCAGGGATGGTGTCACTTCCAGCAGAGAGACAGGGGCTGTGCTACACTCTGCAAAGGAGGAGTGTAGTTTCATTGCAGCTGCCAAGTGGCCTCAGTGCTCAAGCCAAGGCAGGGAGAGGGGCGCTTCTCCTCTCCTCCCCGCTACTGGTACAGACAGAACCATGGCTGCTTCCATGGGAAATTGACCTGGGCATGCTGGGGGACAGCATTTCTGGGGCTGCTAGGGGCAAATGCTAGGTCCTGCTCCTCCTATGAAAGATACGTGCTCCTACTGGCAGTGTGGCCACCAAGCTGCATGAAAGGTGCCTCCCAACCTCTTACATGTGGTGGCAGCATTCATTCAGGGAGAGCAGGAGAGCTGGTGGCTGTGTGTTTTGGTCTGACGGAATAAGTTCATCACAGCCATTTTGGCAGTGAGCTCTGGGACAGGTATTGTTCATGGCTCTCAACTACACTGCAGCCTAGAGATAGATGGACTTTAAATTAGGAACAGTTACTAAGGAAAACAAAGTTCATTATGTAATGATAAAGGGATCAATTCAAGAAGAAGATATAACAGTCCTAAATATATATGCACTCAATGCTGGAGTACCCAGATTCATAAAGCAAATGCTACTAGACCTGGAAAAACTATACAAATACATCAATACTAAACAACCTGCTTCTGCATGATCTTTGGGCCAATGATCAAATTAAGACAGAAATCTGAAATGTTTTGTAATGAATGAAAATGGAGGCACAGTATAACAAAACCTCTGAGATAAAGCAAAAGCGGTGCTGAACATCTACATTAAAATAATAGGAAAGTCACAGCTCAACAATCTGATATCACTCATCCAGAATAATGCTCATCAAGAAAAAAGAAACAAACCAAACCCAACGCTAGCAGAAGAAATAAAAAGATCAGAGCAGAATGAAATGAAAATGAAAACAATAAAAATACAAAGTGATATGATTTGGATCTGCATCCCTGCCAAAATCTCATGTCAAATTTTAATCCCCTATGTTGGAGGTGGGGTCTGGTGGGAGGTGATTGGATCTTGGGGGAAGATTTCTCTTTTGGTGCTGTTCTGATGATAGTGAGTGAGTTCTTGTGAAATCTGGTTGTTTAAAGTGTGTAGCATCTCCCCTCTCTCCCCTGGTCCTGCTCCTGCCATGTAAGATGCCTGCTCCCACTTTTCCTTTCACCATGAGTAAAAGGCTCCCTGAGGCCTTCCCAGAAGCAGATGCTGCCATGCTTCCTGTACAGCCTGCAGAATCATGAGCCAATTAAACTTCTTTTCTTTATAAATTGCTCAGTCTCAGGTATTTCTTTATAGCAATGTGAAAATGGACTAATGCAGAAAATTGGCACTAAGGAGAAGGGCATTGCTATAAAGATACCTGAAAATGTGGAAGCAGCTTTGTAATTGGGTAATGAGCAGAGATTGGAACAGCTTGGAGGGCTCAGAAGAAGATGATGGAAAATTTGGTACTTCCTAGAGACTTGTTGAATGGTTATGACGAAAATGCTGATAGTGATATGGACAGTGTCCTGGCTGAGAAGGTCTCAGATGGAAATGAGGAATATATTGGGAACTGGAACAAAAGTCACTTTTGTTATGTTTTAGCAAAGAATTTGGAGGCATTGTGCCTTTGCCCTAGGGATCTGTGAAACTTTGAACTTGAGAATGATGACTTAGGGTATCTGTTAGAATAAATTTGTAAGCAGCAAAGCATTCAAGGTATGGCCTGGCTGCTACTAACAACCTATGTTCATATGTGTGAGCAAAGAAACGATCTCAAACTTGAACTTACATTTAAAAGGGAAGTAGAGCATAAAAGTTAGAAAAATTGGCAGCCTGGCCATGTTGCAGAAAAGAAAAGTCCACTTTCAGGGCAGGAGCAGGCTGTGGGAATTTGCATAAGTAAAGAGGAGTCAAGTACTGATACCAAAAACAATGGGGAAAAGACCTTGAAGGCAATTCAGAGACCTTCACAGCAGCCTCTCTCATCATAAATCTGGAAGCTCAAGAGTACTGAATGGTTTTGTGGGCCAGGCCCAGGGCCCCACCATCCTGTGCAGCCTTGGGACACTGCTCCTTGTGTCCCAGCTGCTCCAGCTCCAGCTCCAGCTCCAGCTGTGACTCAAAGGGGCCCAGGTACACCTCAAGCTGCTACTTCATAGGGTGTACGCCATAAGCCTTGACAGCTTCCATGTGGTGTTAAGCCTGTGGGTGCACACAGTGCAAGACACAAGGCTTGGGAGCCTCTGCCTAGATTTCAGAGGATGTATGGAAAAGCTTGGATGTCCAGGGAGAAGCCTGTGACAGGGGCAGAGCCTTCATGGAGAACCTATGCTAGGGGAGTATGGAGGAAAAATGTATGTGGGGTTGAAGTCACCTCCCCACAAAGTCCCCAATGGGGCACTGCCTAATGGGCTGTGAGAAGAGGACCACTGTCCTCCACACCCCAGAATGGTACATCCACCAACAGCTTGCACCCTGTACCTGGAAATGTTGTAGGCACTCAAACCAGCCTGTGAAAGCAGCTGTGGGGACTGAATCCTTGGAAGCTCCAAGGGTAGAACTGCCCAAGGCTTTGGGAGTCTACCCCTTGCACCAGGATGCCCTGGATGTGAGACATGGAGTCAATGGAAATTATTCTGGAATTTTAAGATTTAGTGACTTCCCTGCTGAGTTTCAAACTTGCATGGAGGCTGTAGCCCCTTTCTTCTGGCCAATTTCTCCCTTTTGAAATGGGAATATTTACCCAATGACATTGCATTTTGGCAGTAACTAACTTGTTTTTTATTTTACAGGCTCATAAGTGGAAGGTATTAGCTTTGTCTCAGATGAGACTTCAAACTGTGGATTTTTGAGTTAATGCTGGAGTAAGTTAAGACTTTGGGGGACTGTTGGGAAGGCATAATTGTATTTCACAATGTAGAAGGACATGAGATTTGGGAAGGGCTAGAGGTGAGGTGATGTGGTTTGGATCTGTGTCCCTGCCCAAATCTCATGTCAAATTGTTACCCCAATGTTGGAGGTGAGGCCTGGTGGGAGGTGATTGGATCATGGGGGCAGATTTCCCCTTTGGTGCTGTTCTTATAATAGTGGGCATATTCTCATGAGATCTGGTCGTTAAAAAGTACATAGCACCTCCCCACCCCCTCGGTCCTGTTCCTGCCATGCAAGATGCCAGTTCCTGCTTTGCCTAAAATGCCATGAGTAAAAGCTCCCTGCGGCTTCTCCAAAAGCAGATGCTGCTATGTTTCCCATACAGCCTACAAAATTATGAGCCAATTAAAACTACTTTGTTTGTAAATTACTCAGTCTTAGGTATTCCTTTAGAGCAATGAGATAACCAACTAATATACCAAGGGTCAACAAAATGAGAAATTGGTTGTTTGTAAAGGTAAACAAAATTGATAGGCTAACCAAGAAGAAAGAAGATTCAAATTGGCACAATCAGAAATGTAAAATGAGATATTACCACTCATATCACAGAAATACAAAAGATGATCAAAGAACATCTCTATTCTCACAAACTAGAAAACCTAGAGGAAATGGTTAAGTCCTGGAAACATACAACCTTACAAGATAAAACTAGGAAGAAATATGAATTCTTAACAGACTAGTATCTAGTGAGATTGAGATTGAATCAGTCATAAAGAATCTTCCAGCAAAAAATGGTACAGGACCATTTTCTGGAACCACAGCCAAATTCAACCTGACATATGAAGAATAACTGGTACCAATCCTATTGAAACTGTGCTAAAAATATGAGGAAGAGGAATATCCCTAATTCATTTTATGATTCCAGTATCACCCTGATACCAAAGTGAGACCAGGATGCAACAAAAACAACAAAACTACAGACCAATATCCCTCATGAAGCTAGATGCAAAAATCTTCAACAAAAGACTAGCAAACTGAATCCAACAGCACATTAAAAAGATAATATACAACAACCAAGTGGATTTTATTCCAGAGATGAACAATGCTCAACATATGGAAATCAATAATTGTAATTCATGAATTAAATTAAATTAAAGACAAAAATCATATAAGCATCTCAATGGATGCCAGAAAACATTTGATAAAATTCAACATCCCTTCATAATATACATCCTCAACAAACTAGGCATAGGAGGAACATAGCTCAAAGTAATGAAAGCTGTATATGAAAACCCACAGCAAACACCACATATCACACTGAAGAGGGAAAGGTTGAAAGCATCCTTGCTAAGAACTGGAACAAGGCAAGGATGCCTACTTTCACCCCCCTATTCAACATGGCACTGGAAGTCCTGGCCAACACAATCAGGCAAGAGAAAGAAATAAAAAGTGTCCAAATTGGAAAAGATAATGGCAAATTATCTCTGCTTGCTGATGATATAATCTTTTGTTTTCAAATCTTATTTTTATTAGCTTATTGAATTACTTTAAGGTGAACATTCTTGTGACCAACATAAGTCAAGAAATTCAAGTTTACCAGCCACTCCAGAAGCCTTTACATGTGTCCCATCCCAATTACAGCACTCTCTTTCCCTTAAAAAATAACAACTATCTTAAATTTTATAAAGTTATCACTTCCGTGCATTTTAAAAGCTTTTATCACCTAAGTGTGCATCATTAAATATTATAGTGTAATTGGCCCATATTAAAATGTATATGTTTCAGTCACTTTTAATCTAAAGCTCCCTCTTTGTGCCTCCTTTTTTTCTTAAAATTTATACCAGCCCATTTGAATTTTAGAATTTCCCAAAGTAGAATCTTATGCCTAGAAAACCCTAAGGGCGCCTCCAAAAAACCCCTTGATTTGATTAATGAACTTAGTAAAGTTTTAGGATACAAAATAAACATACAAAAATCTGTAGCATTTCTAAACACCAATAAAAATCAAGCGGAGAACCAAACTAAGAAGTCAATTCCATTTACATTGGCTACAAAAAAATAAAATACCTAGTAATACATTTAACGAAAAAGGTGAAAGATCTCTACAAGGAAAACTATAAAACACTGATGAAAGAAATTGTAGATGACACAAACAAGTGGAAAAATATCCCATGTTCCTGAATTGAAAGAATCAATATTGTTACAGTGATCATACTTCCTAAAGCAATCTACAGATTCAGTGCAATTCCTATCAAAATACCAATGTCATTTTTCATAGAATTGGAAAAAATTACTCTAAAATGTATATGGGACCAAAACATAGTCTGCATAGCCAGAACAATCCTAAGCAACAAGGACAAAGCTGGAGGCATCATATTACATGACTTCAAATTATAATACAATGCTATAGTAACAAAAACAGTATGGTACTGATATAAAAATAGATACATTGATCAGTGGAACAGAATGGATAACTCAGAAATAAAACCACATACCCTCAGCCAACTCATCTTTGACAAAGTTGACAAAAACATACACTAGGGAAAGGACACCCTATTCAATAAATGGTGCTGGAAAAGTTAGATTGCTACACGCAGAAGAATAAAACTGGACTTCTATCTTTCAACATATACAAAAATTAACCAAGATGGATTAAAGGCTTAAATGTACAACATGAAACTATGAAAACTCTAGAAGAAAATCTAGGAAAAACTCTTCTGGACATTGGCCTAGGCAAATAATTCATGACTGAGACCCCAGAAGCAAATGAAACCATAAGAAAAATAGACACGTGGGATTTAATTAAGCCAAATAGCTAAACCAAGCAAAAGAAATAATGATCAGAGTGAACAGACAACCTAAAGAATGGGGGAAAATATTTGCAAACCATGCATTTGACAAAGGACTAATATCCATTATCTACAAGGAACTTTGACAATTCAACAATGAAAAAAATCCATTAAAATGTGAGCAGACCTTTTACGAAAGAAGACATACAAGTGGCTAACAAGTATATGAAAAAGCCCAGCAACACTAATTATCAGAGAAACACAAATTAAAACCATAAGGTACCATCTGACACTAGTCAGAATGGCTATTATTAAAAAGTCAACAAATAACAGATGTTTGTGAGGATGGGGAGAAAAGGGAACATTTATACACTGTTGGTGGGAATGTAAATTTGTACAGTCTCTAAGGAAAGCAGTATGGCGATTTCTCAAAGAGCTAAAAATAGAACTGCCATTCAATCTAGCAAGCCCACTACTGGATATCTACTCAAAGGAAGATAAGTTATTATATTAAAAAAGACATCTGCACACTTATGTTTTTGACAGCACTATTTACAATAGCAAAGACATGAAATCAACCTAACTTGTCCATCAGTGGACAACTGGATGAAGAAAATGTGATGGAATACCACTCAGCCATGAGAAAACATAAAATTATGTCTTTTGTGTAAACCTGGATGGAAATGGACACCATTATCTTAAGTGAAATAACTCAGAAAGTCAAATACCAAATGTCCATATATTAGTGGGAGCTAAAAAATGTGTACACATGGACATAAAGCCTGGAATACCAGACACTGGAGACTCAGAAAGATTGAAGGGTGAAAGCAGAGTGTGGTATGATTAATTACCTACTGAGTACAGCATACATTATTCAGATGACGTTTACACTAAAAGTCCATACTTCATCACTATGCAACATATCCATGTAACAAAACTGCACTTGTACCCCCTAAATCTATAAAAGTAAATACATAAAGATGTAAAAAATAAGAAAAAAAGAACAAGTCCCTGCCACACTTGGTCATTGGCTCAGATAAGCCAATGGGACATTTGCCTTCGACACCAACACAGAAATGCATTTACAAGCACAGCAGCTGACGTCTTTTGTCAATTACACTCTCTATAGGCAGAGTTTTGCAAGGAGCATTATTGTGGCCATTACATGTGTACTCCCAAGGATGCTATTACTGTTAAAAATACTCTTCAGAAAAATACGGCTATTTCTAATTATACATCTAAATGTATGTACAGGCGTGGGAAAAAAGGTGTGTAGGAGACATACTAAGCTAACAAGAGTGGTTACATATGGTTGGAGGGGTGGAAGGTGGCATGCATAATGGATAGTCCAGAAGGATTAACAGATTTAATTGTTCTGTTTAAAATTTAAACATAAAATTATATTGACTCATGTATTAATTGTAGAAGGAAAAATATAAATATTTTTAAAGTGGAAAATCCAAACCTAGGTAACATTTTTGAAACAGTAGAGGAGAAAGATGTGATTATACAAGACCAATGCCTTACCACTTGGCCACCACACCTGATAAAAGATGTTCTTATAATGGCACGATCTTGCTTATTGATCTTTGTTATTTATTTAAATGATGAGAGAGAATTGAGCTTCTTTAAGTGCTGATTAGAGGGAACAGGTATAGAAAAGAGACAGAGAATAGTGAAGCGCAAAGAGATGAATGATAGAAGACATTTCCTGATAAGGTAGAGAAAAATGGGATCTGGTACAGAGTTGTAGGCATTGGCCTTTGGTCAGAGTGAGAAATCCTCTTCCATTGCAATGGGAGAGAAGGATAAGAAGATGTTTCAGATGAAGTGTAATTCCTACATCCTAGAGGATGTTAAGAGATTTCCCATACAATGACCTTTACTGATCCTTGAGATATGAGATAGAGTGATCTTTTAAGAGTGAAGAGGCAAACAGGAGCCCATGGTCAAAAGTTTCAGGAGAAATGAACAGGCTCAGAAGAGTTCTTGCATAAATTGAAAAGATTTGCTGACATGTGATCCATATTGTATGATTGTTTAGCATAGTGGAAAATCCACTTGCAATTGGTGATCACAAATCTAGACTGGAACCAGTATGACTGGCTGTGTAATTTTATCCAGGTGGGTGAGAAAGTTCCAACGAAGGTAAGACAGGATAGATGTTTGGGTTCATTTAAGGTTCTGTGTTGCTGAGTGGGTGTGACAGTGAAGATATGGAGAATAAGGAAGTCTTATGTATTAATGAGAGAGTGAATGAAAAACAGAAGGGTGGAATTCTAGACAAGATTTTTTCAAGATATTGAGGATAAAGCCTCAAAAAATGGTGAAGTAGGCAGCTCCAAGCACCTGTCTCTCCACAGTAACACTGAAAATTAAGCAGAAGTTGTTAAAACAAAGTTTGTTAGACACTGGCAAACAGCCAAAGTTTTATAGCAATAAAAACAAAATGTGGTGAATCAAAAAGTAAGCAAACTTGAAATGGTAGGAAAGCTTTGTAGTGTTTACTTCACATTGCCCCACCCTCTCCATGGCTCTGCAGCCATTTTAAAGATGGTAGCCTGTGTTGCTAGTGTGAAACCCTGATTCCAGATTCTAGAAGGAGCAGAACAGATCATACTCACAAATCATTCCATTTGTCCGTCCCAACCTTCTGGGAGCTGCCTTAAGGAGTGACACAGGCACCCATCTCTGTTTCACTAATGTAGAATCCACTAAGTGTGGGAAAGCAGCAGTCGTTGCTGAAAAACAATGTGCAGATAACTAAAACCTGAAGCTTCTTTGGGCAAAATGCTATGGTTGAGACATACAGTAGACTTCCTAAAGACTCACAGAAAAAGTCAGGGAGAGCCTGTTTGAAAAGTTAGGGCATTGGATTGAAGGAAAAAAAAGGGGGGGTTTATATCCAAAATATATATGAAACTCAATCTACTCATTAACAAGAAAACAAATCATTGAATTGAAAAATGGGCAAGGGACTCGAGTTAACATTTCTCAAAAGAAGACATACACATGGCCAACAGATATATCAAATAATGTTCAACATCACAAATCATCAGATAAATGCAATTAAAAGTGTAATAAGATATGATCTCATACATGTTAGAATGCCTATTATCAAAAAATTGAAAGATAAGGGTTGATGAGGATGTGAAGAAAAGGGAAAAATTGTATGCTGCTGGTAGGAATGTAAATTAGCACCGCCATTTTGGGAAATAGTATAGCGGTCCCCCCAAAAATGAAATATAGAATTATTGAATGATCTTGCTATCCCCTTCTGGATCTATAGCCAAGCAAATGAAGTCAGTATGTCAAAGAGATGACTGCACTACCATGTTCGTTGCATTATTATTCACAATAGCCAAGGAAAGGAAACTTCAGTGCCCATCAGCACAAGAATAAATTTTTAAAGTGTGGTATGTATATACCATGAAATAGTATTCAGCCATAAAAAAGAAGGAAATCTTGTCAGTTGTAAGAACATGAATGACTCTACAAGATGGTATGCTAAGTGCAATATGTTAGGAGGAGAAAGACAAATATGGCACAGTTTCTTTTATATGTGGAATCTCAAAAAGTCAAACTCATGGAAGTAGAGAGTAGAATGGTAGTTACAAGAGGCTTGAAGTGGGTGTATGGGGAAAGGGAAACGTTGGTCAAAGGGTGCAAAATTTCAGTTAGACATGAGGATTAAGCTCTGGTGATCTATTGCACAGAATGGTAACTATAGTTAATAATAATGTATTACATACTTGAAAACTATTTAAGGACTGAACTTAAATGATCTCATTACGAAGAAATAATAAATATGTGAAGTGATGGATATTTAATTAGATCATTTAATTAGATCATTCCACAATATATACCTGCATGGATGGAAGCAACACATTGTACCCCATAAATGTAGGCAATTTTTATTTGAAAATTAAAAAAATGAAAAAATGTGAAAATGGTTTAAGTTCTCTAACCAAAAGAGATTGCCAGAATAATTTTTTTTAAAGCCATGATGAATTATATGCTTCCAACAAAAGACGCACTGTAGATTCCAAAACGCAAACAAGTTGAAGGTGAAATGAAGCAAAAAGTGATTCCAAGCAAACAGCAAAGAAAAGAGAGCTGGGGTAGCTATACTAATATCAAGCATTTTGGAACTGAGTAAAAAATTGTCACAAGAGACATGGAGGGACATTATACAGTGATCAAAGGATAAATTTATCTGGAAAATATGCCATTGACAAACATAGCTGTACTTAATAACAAAGATCCATGATATATGAAGCAAAAATTGACCATTTTAAAAGAAAAAATTATAGAGTGTTCTAAAACAATAGTTGAAGGTTTCAAACCTCATGTTCAATTACTAAACGGAAGACACAAAACAGCATAAATCAACTAGATATAACAGATATATACAAAATAATCCACCCAATAGCCGCACAATGCACATTATTTTCAAGTACATATGCAGTGTTCTCAAGCATAGGACATATGTTAAGCCACAAGACCTATGGCATAGGACTATGGTAGACCTCAATGAATTTATTTATTTATTTATTTATTTTTATTTTTATTTTTTTATTTTTTAATATACTTTAAGTTCTAGGGTACATGTGCATAACGTGCAGCTTTGTTACATATGTATACTTGTACCATGTTGCTGTGCTGCGCCCATCAACTCGTCACCACCCATCAACTCGTCATTTACATCAGGTATAACTCCCAATGCAATCCCTCCCCCCTCCCCCCTCCCCCCTC
>NW_012104198.1:314341-320367 GCF_000951045.1 Mandrillus leucophaeus | reverse complement strand
CCGATTTTCCAGGTGTTGTGTGTCTCAGTTCCCCTGGCTAGGAAAAGGGATTCCCTTCCCCCTTGTGCTTCCCAGGTGAGGCGATGCCTCGCCCTGCTTCAGCTCTCGCTGGTCGGGCTGCAGCAGCTGACCAGCACCAATTGTCTGGCACTCCCTAATGAGATGAACCGAGTACCTCAGTTGAAAATGCAGAAATCACCAGTCTTCTGTGTTGTTCATGCTGGGAGTTGGAGACTGGAGCTGTTCCTATTCGGCCGTCTTCAACACCCTTGTTTTTATAAGCTTGGGCTTATAACAAAACACCATCGACTGAGTGGCTTATTAACAACAAATGTACTTCTCACAGTTCTGGAAGCTGGAAGTCTGAGATCAGGATGCCAGCGTGGCCAGGTTCTGGTGAGGGCCCTCTTCTGGGCTGCAGACAGCTGACTTCTCCTTACTTCTCCTTGTACCGCCACATGGCAGAGAGCAGAGAGAGGAAGCAAGCTCTGTCTTGACTCCCATAAGGACACGAATCCCATCCATGAGGGCTCCACAATTATGACCTCATCTAATCCTAACTAGCTCTCAAAGGCCTCACCAGCTAATATCCTCATACTACGGGGCTAGGTATCAACATATGGGTTTGTGAGGAACAAAAACATCCAGTCCATAAACACCAAGATCACCCAGTCACTGCCACTCTCTAGGATTCTGGGAAACAACATCTTTTGTATCTCCCGATGGTCCAGCATACCAGTACAGGGAGCTATTTATTACTGGCAATGGCCAGGTCTTTCTTATCTACAGTGTATCTCCCTCCTCTGGGGTTAGGGATATGTGGTGGGTGGAGGGGTGAGAAGTGACAGACAGCCGAGGAAGGCCATGAGCAGCAAGGAGCAAGGGAGAAAGTGTACAGCTGCATGAGGTGGGTAAATAGAGGGGCAAAACCCTGTGACTGATGACCTCAGTGACTATGCAGATCAAGTTCCTGGGAGATGAGCATAACTTTAGATCCAGTACCAATCAGGTTCCTAGGTTTTTCTGGCTCCCATGGGTGGTTTCCTCATCCTGTCAGAGTGGACTTCATGCTGATCTCTTTTGTATTGCTGGGTATTCAGGACATTTTGTTTGGAGGTCCACAGATCCTGTTGATACAGAAGGATTGCCAGAGTGCAGACCACCATAGCTGCCATGGAATTTTGCTTTAGTGAGAGAGAACAAATAAATGGAGAGCTAGTCCATGTAAATGGCCTGGAAATTTCTATAGCTTTGAAATGCACGATCTCCCAAAATTGATCTATATACTCAATGCAATCCAAAAACTCTATATTTTAGTGTGTGGAAATTAATCCGATTCTAAAATTTATATGATATTCAAATGTTCATGAAAAAGAAGATTCATTTTAGAAAGAACTAGGTGTGAAGTTGGCATGGTGCTGACATGGACTCATTTGCATATGAAATACTTCATTAATGATAATTTGGCATTGCAGACCACGGGAAATTGACTGTCCAATTTGAATATTAAATGTCCACCAACAGAGGCATAAATAGATGCATTTTTGGCCTATTATCATAATGGAATGCTAAGGAGCAATAATGAAAATGATTTTTACAACTATAATGATGGGTAGGTGAAGCCAGACACAGAATTATGCATACCTTCTGATAGCTTTCATATATATCTAAGAAACGTGGAAAAATGAAACTCTATTTCTTCAGAGATGCATGTGTAGTTGGAAAATTATACAGCATAGCAAAGAAGTAATTACTAAAAAAGAATAGTGGTCACCTCAAGGAGTGAGGGTGGAAGATGCCAGGAAGAGGCACATGGGGAACTTTGAGAATGCTAGCAGTGTTCTAGTTCTTGACCTTGGTAATGATCTATAGGTGCTCATTTTTACACGCATATTTATACTTCATTCACATTTTGTGTATGAGTGATATATCAGAGGGATAACAACACATTTGAAAATTTTAATGTAGTGAATTAACAAATATTAGAAAAATATAACTCAACAAACTTGACTCATGAAGACACAGAAATTGTGAATAGACCTATAGCCATTAAAATAAATGAGTGGGCAATTTAAAATACTTCCCCCAAACAGCAAAAGCAATAATAAAATACACTAGGCTCACCAAATATTACAGAAGAAAATAATCTCAATTTTATACAAAGTCTCCTAAGGAACATATGAAAGAAAGAACATTTCCCGATTTATATCATGTGATAATGATAATTTTGATAATAAACATGACAATGGACACATAAATAAAGGGCAATAAGAGATGAATCACACTGATGAAAATAAATGGAAAATCCTCAAGAAAACATTGGTAAATTAATTCAGCAATCAAATACACGAAAGAATACATCAGGACCAAGATAGCTCTATTAAGAAATAAATTTGTACACTCCACTATATTATTAGAATAAAGCATGGAAATCATTTGATTACCTCAATACATTTAATCATACAGCATAGCAAAGTGTTTGATAAAACTCAAGTATAGCAAATTATACAGCATAGCAAAGTGTATGAAAAAACTCAAACTGCATTTAAAATAAAACATTGCCGATATCTAGTAATAGAAAGAAGCTAATGATGTACGTCCTCAAAAATTAGGTGGAGGAGGAACATACTTCAAAATAATGAAAGCCATATATTAAAACCCACAGCCAACATCACACCAAACAGGGAAAAGTTTAAAGCAGTTCCTAAGTACTGGAACAAGCCAAGGATGCCCACTTTCACCTCTCCTATTCAACATGGCACTGGAAGTCTTAGCCAGCACAATCGGACAAGAGAAAGAAATAAAAGGTATTCAAATTGGAAAAGAGAATGGCATGATGTATTACATATCATGAAGGGTGTTGAATTTTATCAAATGCTTTTTTTGCATCTATTTAGATGATCTTTTTTTCGTTTTTTATTCTGTTTAAAAGTCATGAATTACAATTATGTTTAAGACGATTATTTTGAGTTCTTTTTTAGGCAATTTATAGACTTCAAATTCTTTTAGTAGTTTACTGAAATTTCATTTGTTTCCTTTGGTGCTGTTACATTTGCCTCATTCTTTGTGATCCCTGTAGACATTTATTGGTGTCTGTCATTTGAAGGAGCCAACCCCTCTTTCAGTCTTTATGGACTGGTTTTGACTGACAAAGACCATCTCCTCGTGGGTCCTCAGTCTGATGAAATTGCCTCCAGGATCACAGTTGAGTGGGGAGGGAGCCACGACATGTAGCTGCTACAGGTTCTGCAAGCAGGGTCTATGGTTGGTGGGCTTGTTAATTCAAGAGGGCCTGAATCCAGTTTGGTCTCTAGGTGAACTTGA
Organism: Mandrillus leucophaeus; assembly: GCF_000951045.1. Lineage (NCBI taxonomy): Eukaryota > Metazoa > Chordata > Mammalia > Primates > Cercopithecidae > Mandrillus > Mandrillus leucophaeus. Next base: position 317,043 of record NW_012104198.1, on the reverse strand, counting down.
CTGCTTTCAGGATCTAGTCAGTCGGGCTGGTGCTGGGACTAGGGTCCACTTCAGGGCCCTTACACTGAAAGTCTGTAGCCTGGTTACACACAGGGGTGGCTTCCTTCAGGTCTGTGGGAGGGCTCCAGCTAGGTCACTGTGTGGGCCCCGGGCAAACAGTACTGGCTTTGGTCTGCAGGTAAGAGAGGCTGGATCTGAGTCATAGAGCTGCTTCAGACTACTGCCTACATTGAAAATAGCCCTCCTTGGTTGTTTCTGTGTTATAAAAATCAACTAAATGTCATGTGAACATTGATCAGGAGACAATACCTGAGGAAATGTTTTTAGAAGTCTCTTAGTAATTTACTGGCGCCTCCCCATGGAGAAAACAATGAATGCAACACCCTTGCTCAGATGTCAGTTGTGTGAGTCTCTGAGACAGGCCTTTTGCCTCCCATATGCCAGGTAATAGCTGGTTCTGATTGGCAACTCTTTTTCAGGAATAGACGCCAATGAAAGGGAGATAGGAAGGGAGGCCGGCCAAGTGTCAAAACCCTTCCCAATGGGTAAGGCATCCATCTAGTCTCAAAGGGGCTTCTGATGTTGCTGTCATTTTCCAAACTGCCTACTGTAGATTTTTTTGTTAATAGTCATCTCCTGAAAACAAAATGTATAAACTAGATGGATTCTGAATTTTGGCTAATAATTGTTCATATGAAACCAAAAATGAAATTTAGTTACGTTAGACCAGATTTTTTTTTTATCACTCTCCCTATCAGGTAGTACTATGCATTCCAAAAATTATTGCATGTACAACGTAGTCACAATGGAATTAGAGCTTCATTTCCTGAAGTAAACAGTGTTGCAATAACTTGTATAGGTATTTATAGGTCCAAGTTATTGCTGTTTTCCTTGATAAAGACATTACCTCCTCTTTACTGAAGAGCATCATCAAGTATATTTTATCAAATATTTTGCAATCTTGCTTCCTTTCTTATGTTTATATGTTATTTATCTTGAAAAAATGTAAGACTCACAGGAATTTGCAAAAATAATACAGAGAATTCACCTGTACCTTTCACCCTTCACCCAACTTCCCCAAAATATAACATAACCATGACAGATAATCTTGGTGTATTATAAAAGTCAGAAAATCTATAATGGCACCATACCATCAATTCACTTACAGGCCTTATTCTGATTTCACATTCCTGTACTTACTTTCTTATGGTATATATGTGTATGAGATGTCATTTGTACATATTTGTGTAACCATCATCACAGTCATGATATAGAAGTGTTTTATCACAACAAAGACTGTTCTGGTTGCTCCTCTTTTATAGCCAAACTCTCCCTCCAACACTAACCTTTGGAACCTAGCAATATCTTTTTAATCAGTATAATTTTGTCACTTCAAGAATAATTACAAAAATGGAATAACACAGAGTGTGATCACTTGAGATGGACTTCTCTCACTCGGCGTAATGCCTTTGAGATTGTTCTAAGTGTTGCGTGTATCAAATAGTTTACCATTACTGTTGAGTAGTATTCCATTCTATGGATGTGTCACAATTCCCTCATCCAATAACATTTGAAAGGCATTTGGGCTATAACTTTTAAGTGTAACATTCTGTAGCATTAGTAATATTCACAATGCTGTACAACCATCACTACTATTTATTTTCAAAACTTTTCCATCATTCCAAGCAGAAACTCCATACCCATTAATTAGTAACACCCCGTTGCCTTCTCTCCCTAGACCTTGAAAACCACAAATTTACTTTCTGTCTCTATCAATTTGCCCATTCTAGAGAATTCATAGCAGTAGAATCATAAAATATTTGTCCTTTTGTGTCTGACTTATTTCACTTGGGAAATTGTTTTTAAGCTTCATCCATGTTGTGACATGTATCAATCAGAAATGCATTCCTTTTTATGGTTGAATTCTATTCCATTGTATGTGTATGCTACATTTTGTTATGCATTCATTCGTTGATGAACATGGGTTTCTACCGTTTGACTTTTTGGAATAATGTTATAATGAACACGGACATATAAGTATCTGTTCAAGTTACTGTTTACCTTTTTTTTTCCCACTAATTACCTGGGAGTGAAATTGTTGGATCATGTAGCTCTATGCTTACCTATTTGAGGAACCACCCAATTTTTTTCCACAGTGTCTGCACCATTTTACACACCCACCAGCACTGAATGAGCATTCCAATTTCTCCAAATCCTCACCAACACTGGTTATTTTCAGTTTTTTTTTTTTTTTTAATTGTGGACATCCTAGAAGGTGCAGTGATATCCCTGCACCTTTGGTTTCAGCTTGCATTTCACTAATGATTAATGATGTTGAAGTTTTATCATGTGTATATGAGTCATTTCTGTATCTGCCTTGAAAAATGTCTATTGAAGTCCTATGTCATTTTTAAAAATCGGGTTGCTTGTTTGTTGTTGAGTTGCAGGAGTCCTTTACATCTTCTGGATAATAAATGCTTGTATGAAATGTATGATTTGCAAATATTTTCTCCCATTTTACAGATTTTCTTTTCACTTTCTTGATAATAACCTTTGATGCACAAAAGTTTTAATTTTAATGAAGTACAATATATCTGTTATTCTTTCGTTGCTCATTCTTTTTGTGTCATGTCTAAGAAGCCTTTGCTGAATCCTAGGCCATGAATATTTACCCATATGTTTCCTTCGAAATTTTTTTTTTT
>NW_012104198.1:308227-310707 GCF_000951045.1 Mandrillus leucophaeus | reverse complement strand
TGAGGTCCACTCCAGACCCTGTTTGCCTGGGTGTCAGCAGCAGGGGCTGCAGAAGATAGAATACTGCTGAACAGCGAGTGTACCTGTCTGATTCTTGCTTTGGAAGCTTCCTCTCAGGGGTATACTCCACCGTGTGAGATATGGCATGTCGGTCTGCCCCTAGTGGGAGATGTCTCCCAGTTAGGCTACTCAGGGGTCAGGGACCCACTTGAGCAGGCAGTCTGTCCTTTCTCAGATCTCATCCTCCGTGTTGGGAGATCCACTGCTCTCTTCAAAGCTGTCAGACAGAGTCGTTTGTGTCTGCAGAGGTTTCTGCTGTTTTTTTTTGTTGTTGTTTAGCTGTGCCCTGTCCCCAGAGGTGGAGTCTACAGGGACTTGGCAGGCCTCCTTGAACTGCTGTGATCTCCACCCAGTTCAATCTTTGGAGGGCTTTGTTTACCTACTTAAGCCTCAGCAATGGTGGGCGCCCCTCCCCCAGCCTCGCTGCTGCCTTGCAGTTAGATTGCAGACTGCTGTGCTAGCAATAAGGAAGGCTCTGTGGGCGTGGGACCCTCCCGGCCAGGTGTGGGATATAATCTCCTGGTGTGCCCGTTTGCTTAAAGTTCAGTATTGGGGTGGGAGTTACGTGATTTTCCAGGTGTTGTGTCTCAGTTCCCCTGGCTAGGAAAAAGGATTCCCTTCCCCCTTGTGCGTCCCAGGTGAGGCGATGCCTCGCCCTGCTTCAGCTCTCGCTGGTCGGGTTGCAACAGCTGACCAGCACCGATTGTCTGGCACTGCCCAGTGAGATGAACCGAGTACCTCAGTTGAAAATGCAGAAATCACCTGTGTTCTGTGTTGCTGGCACTGGGAGCTGGAGACTGGAGCTGTTCCTATTCGGTCATCTTTCCGAAATTTTTAATAACTTTAGCTCTCATATTAAGGCTGTTGGTCCCTTTTTAGTTATCTTTTATACATAGTGTGGTGTAGGGGTCCAATTTCATTCTTTTACATGTGGTTATCCAGTTGTATCAGCACCATTTGTTAAAAAGAGTATTATTTTTCCACTGAATGAACTTGACACACTTGTCAAAAATCAGTTGTCTGTAGATGTCTGTGTTTATTTCTGGAACCTCAACTCTATTCTGTTGATTTATATGTCTATGCATATGGCAGTACCACACTGTTTTGATTACTGTAGATTTCTATTAAGTTTCCAAATCAGGAAATATGAGTCTTCTAATTATTTTACTTTTGTTCAAGAATATTTGGGAGAATTGGGATCCCCTTACAGTTCAATGGGAATTTTAGGATTGGCTTTTCCATTTCTGCAAAAATAAAACATCCTATTGCTACTTTGATAGCTATTGCATTGAATCTGTAGATTGCCTTGGGTAGTAATGTTTTGTTTTGTTTTGTTTTTCTCCGCCCCCCCCCCACCCCCCAAGATGCAGTTTTGCTCTTGTTGCCTAGGCTGGAATGTAGTGGCGTCATCTCGGCTCACTGCAACCTCTGCCTTCTGGGTTCCAGTGATTCTCCTGCCTCAGCCTCCCGAGTAGCTGGGATTATAGGTGCCTGCCACCATGCCCAGCTAATTTTTTGTATTTTTGGTAGAGACTGGGTTTCACCATGTTAGCCAGGCTGGTCTCAAATTTCTGGCCCCAAGTGATACACCCACCTCAGTCTCCCAAGATGTTGGGATTATAGGCGTGAGCCACCCTGCCCGACCTATATTGTCATCTTTACAATATTAAGTCTTCCAGGCCATACACATGAGATAGTTTTCCATTTATTTAGATTTTCTTTTGTTGTTTTCAGTAATCTTCTATAGTTTTCAGTGTGCAAGTCTTTCACCTCCTTGATTAAATTTATTTGTAAGTATTGTATTCTTTTGGATGCTATTTTAAATGGAATTGGTTTACTAATTTCCTTTTCAGATTCTGATACTAGTGTGCAAACACAAAAGTGATTTTTGTGTGTTTTTCTCGTATCCTCAACTTTCCTGAATTTATTAGCCTTACAATTTTGTGGACTTTTCTTAGGCATTTCTCTATATAAGACCTTATCGATAGGGCGGAGCAAGATGGCCGAATAGGAACAGCTCCAGTCTCCAACTCCCAGCGCGAGCGACACAGAAGACCGGTGATTTCTGTATTTTCAACTGAGGTACTGGGTTCATCTCACTGGGGAGTGCTGGATGATCGGTGCTGGTCAGCTGCTGCAGCCTGACCAGCGAGAGCTGAAGCAGGGAGAGGCATCGCCTCACCTGGGAAGCGCAAGGGGAAAGAGAATCCCTTTTCCTAGCCAGGGGAACTGAGACACACAACACCTGGAAAATCGGGTAACTCCCACCCCAATACTGCGCTTTAAGAAAACAGGCACACCAGGAGATCATATCCCACACCTGGCTGGGAGGGTCCCACACCCACGGAGCCTCCCTCATTGCTAGCACAGCAGTCTGTGATCTATCGGCAAGGCAGCAGCGAGGCTGGGGGAGGGGCGCC
>NW_012104198.1:300937-303175 GCF_000951045.1 Mandrillus leucophaeus | reverse complement strand
GCTGACGAGTTGATGGGTGCAGCACACCAACATGGCACAAGTATACATATGTAACAAAGCTGCACATTATGCACATGTACCCTAGAACTTAAGGTATAATAATAATAATAAGAAGAAACAAAAAAAAAAACAAAGGTGTTCTTAGAAAGGGCGAGGTGTCCGGTCTTCCTCTGGTTCTTTCAGCCAGCAGACCTCCCACTCACCTTGCAGCAACCAGCAGGTTCTGATGAGTCCGAGATGCCCTGAGTCTGCTCAGGTAACTTTTCTAGACACTCAGGGAAGAGTCCTCACCTTCTGTCACTATGGTTTCTTGTCCACCTGATAGGGCCCACTAGATCCAGAATCCTGAATTTAATGGAATAGTTGCTAACAAAGTAACATAAGTACAAAATTATGTGAACATTGAAAGTAATTAGTTTTAAATGCCTCATTATTTTATTATTTCAAACACATGGACATTATACAAAAATTGAAAATACAGATGAACACAAAACAAAATCACAGATTATGCATTAATTTAATGTTTGTTTTCTGTTCACTTTGTACAGTATGCATAGATTCTGTTTCTAGTCATAAAAACATTAAAAATGCTGAGTCTATTTGTGTTTTGGTTCATGTTGAGCACCGCAGTGCGTCTTTGCTTTTCTGGTTTTTGTAATCATGAATTCAAATTGCTGAAGCCATAGGGCCCACTGCTCCGGCATTAACGTGCTTTATAGTTGTCTCGAGTTTTCACAGGTCGTGACATTTGGAACTTGACAAGTCAGTGTGCCAGACAACAAAGATGACTTATTTGATGAGACTAGTGTTCTTTTCCAAGTAGCTGATATAGAGTTGACTTCATTTAAAAAGCAGGTGCAACAGGAACTGTCCCTTGAAAATGTAGATCCCATCCCAGTATTAGAGGTAGCAATCTCTATGATAAAGGGATAGGTGGAGCAGAAGATGAGGCCACAGGGAAGGGTCTCTAAGGGACCCTAAAAGCTGCCTGATGAATCCAGAGTCCATTCAAAACTCTCCCTCCTATTTCTTGAAAAGATTGGCCACCAGGGTGTTGAGTTTAGAGAAATAGGTATGAGCCTCATAATCTCAACCCCATGGCACTCCCAACAGATCTGACATTTACTGTTTGGGCTTGCCTGTGGGGATTGTGCTTACCATGCCTGGCACCCTCTCCACTCACCAGGTGGTGAAGTGCAGCTGAGGCTTGGGATGGGTCATATGTATAAGGGGTAGGGGCAGGTACATTCTGAATAAGGGAACTGTGAGACAACATGCCTCCCCTCAAACACCTCGATAGGTATTTACATAACCTAAGGACATGGGAAGACGTTTTCTTCTGGAAGTTTTATTGGTGATCCACATTTTTTAAAGGAGTATAATCGTCATCAGAAAATACTGTTGACCTTTTGTTCTCTAACAACGACCAAACAACGAGACCAAAATTAAACAAAACAAGCACCTTTCACTATTGTTATTGCACTCAACAGCAGCTTCTCAAACTGGGTCCTCTCAGCCAAAACTGTACACTTGAATCTTCCTTGGAACAATAGTTGTATTTTTGAAAAGTTGTATAAATCACATTTTTTTCTTTGGCTATATATTCATTAAACAAATATATATTTATCTCCTACTATGTCCGAGGTCAAATTCTAAACAAAATGTAATTGTGCTAAAATGTTCTATTAGAAAGAATTCTTGTTTTGGGAAACAAAGTGGACAAAGTCCCCTTTACCTGTAATATTTTACGATTCTAGTTAAAGTCACCCAAACTGATCCCTTTGATAAAACACAACCCCTCAAAATTTGTTTATTTGAAAAACTTACATTTTATATATTTTGCTTAATTATGAGATAAATGTCTGTCTAGGTGTTTGTGTACAGTTAGAATAAAATCTTTTTTTTTTTTTTTGATGGAGTCTCGCTCTGTCACCCAGGCTGGAGTGCAGTGGCCGGATCTCAGCTTACTGCAAGCTCCGCCTGCTGGGTTTACGCCATTCTCTCGGCCTCCCAAAGTGCTGGGATTACAGGCTTGAGCCACCATGCCCGGCCAGAATAAAATCTTAAGAGGCAGATGGGACTTTAGAGGTCCCCTATGTGATCCCACCCAGTGAGTGCTTCCTTCCTACAACTTCCCTGGGAACGGGCATTTAACTTCTGCTGGAACATCACTGGTGATGAGAAGCTCACTACCTCACAAAACATTTTGTTCTAGGATCATTCTCCTCCTTTAAGAAG